>NC_030684.2:18354449-18455385 GCF_000004195.4 Xenopus tropicalis
TGGCATTTATATTTACTGTTTTATTTGCCATCTTGGCCACACCCCCTGGCATTTATATTTACTATGTTTTTTTGCAATCCTGTGCCAGGTAACATAGGTTAGGCAGAAGTGGTACCTGCCTAGGGCGCAACTATGTGTGTGTGTGTGGGGGGGGTGCTAAGCAGGTACCTCTGCCTACCCCCTTCTTGCTGCTGCGCTTCCCACCCCATGACATCAATACGTGTGCACTCACTCTCAAAAATGTGTTAATAGCCCAGTACTTAGGCCCATTCCAAGAGTAATTATGTCATCTAATTACATAAAGTCCCCCCACCCCCCCCTCAGTGCCGCTGAAGACAGGAATGAAGAATGTATTCATGGGGAGTAAGCTGGTCTCTGTGCTCCCCCAACTTTTTTTGCACTGCATTCAGTTAACATTATCTTCTAGTATGTTATAGAATGGCCTATTATAAGCAACTTTCCAATTGGTCTTAATTATTCATTTTTTTATATTCTATTTGTCTTTTTCTTCTTCCCAACTCTTTGCAGCTTCAAATGGGGGTCACGTACCCCAGCGTCCAACAACTGGTTGCTCTGTGAAGCTGAAGTTTTTTCTATTCGGGTCCTCTCCTATTCATATTCCAGCCTCTCATTCAAACTGGTCACTGGTTGCTAAGGTCATTTAGTTCTAGTAACTTGCCCAAGTCTTCAAACCCCTGCCCTATTCTCTTCATTACTGACCCACAAGTCCTACATTGAAGTTGTTTTCTGAAATTTTATTTCTTTATTTGTTTATCATGGAAGCAAAAGAAAACGAGAGAAACCACCGAGACCAACAATGACTTGGAAGGAGCTACAGAGCCCAGTATTTGGCAACTGAGTAAAAGTGCATCAGGCAGCCGTATCAAGCTCTGTGTATGGCACTGAGGGGCGCTTGCGTCATCTGAATAAACAACTGCCTGCAGCAAATGTGCCGAAATCAGAATGGGGCAAAATCTTTCCCCGAGCAGTGAGCCTAGCTGGTACGTATTTACATCAACCGCTTCTCTTACTGCGGCGGCTCTATACAATAGAGTGTTGGCACTGAATGCACAGAGATGGGTGGGTATTGAGACGGCCAATTCATTACAATAGATTTTATTCTCAGTGAAACAATTTAGGCCGAAGGTACACGGAGCGTTTGCTCTTAGTCTGCGTTTTTTCTGCAGGGTGAGAATCCCTTCCGTATTTCTGCACCTCAGTAAAACTGCATCTGCCCAAAAACTCCTGCTTTGGTGTTTTCAGGCCGATCCCTGCTCGGGGAAGGAGGATTCTGTACTTCTCAATGCAGTTTTACAGAGGTGCGTAAGGGTGTGGATCCGCTTTCTTAGCCTGCAAAAAAAACAGAGCAGTTGAGCAAACCTTCCGTGTTCCCTCATCCTTGAACTGCATTTCTGCCCGCTGATCTCACTGGGCGAGCAAAAAATGTGCTGTTTTTTTAATTTCCTTTTTTTATCCTTGTTACCTAATGACATATGGGAGACAGGGTGCTGTAAAATGTAAGTTTTGAGTTGTAAGACATAACTACCCATAAGTGCCCATTTTGGACGGATTTCTAAGGTAAATGTATATTTTGTCACTTTGCGCTACATAAAATACAGTAAATGTATTGATTTTGCAGTAGCTGTAGTGCCCTGCGGGACAACTTGTATGCACTATTGTGATGCTATAGGCCAGATACTTTGGCAATCCTATGCATATGGGCGTTAGCGGCCCTTTCTGCTTCCATTTCTTGCTGGTATTATTTTTTCCATCTCCCCCTATGTTAGTGCCTAACACCTCTCCTCTTGCCTTTGGCCTCTTAAGCTCTCACCTTTCATTTTTGCAGGCCCATTTTTACCAGCCCTGTGTAGCTTGTGCCCAACTCGCAGCTATTCAGGAGAGCCCAGTACACACCACCAAAATCCCCAAACTGAAACCAGGAGTGAGCGATTGTAAATACGCAGGGACATCAGCACAGCGTTACCCAATGAGATGTATCCCCCTGCCCAACGGCTGCACAACTCTGCTGATATAAAAGCTTTTTGTACCTTTTTTTTGTACAGTTCTGCCTACGCCACGCAACTCCTGCACAATATCACAACGCGCTACGCAGACAAAGCTGTACATGGCCGTGCTGGGGCAGTGCTATTGGACATTGTGCAGGAGGTGTGTGGCCGAGGCGCTACTGTATGAATAGCAGCACAATCTAAATCTGAAGGTAGAAAAAGTTTTGATGTTACCAGAATTACAGGCGCAGCCATAGGACAGGGGGATAATATTAAATGTGTAATGCTGTGATGTTATGCCCACATGGATTTAAATTCGCTCCCTCATGGTTTCCGCTCCTGTGCCGAGGCCCCCAGACCCTGCTCCCATGTTGTTTTGCTCTAAAACTTGATGAGAACAGAAGATTTTATGACCCACTAAAAGTTAACTTTTAGGTGGACCAACTTTTGTTCTGCTTCGAAGGTGAACTTACCCTTTACATTACATTGTGCTGTATTATTACTTAGCCACACCAACTGGTTCAGGTGCCGAGGGTCCGGCTGTCCTGTGGCTGCGCCGATCCCTGCAGAGAAATGTTCTGCCCTTTAGTTCTGCCGCCAGATTCAACAGAAAGTTATACGCACCTGAGGGTCTTCCCTTAGCGCTTTTCCTGCCAGGCACGTATTCTGACCACTAACGACGCTGGGAAATAATTCATTTTGTTATTTCATTGATTTGCCCAATTGTCTTTCATTTTTGTGATTTTATTGCAGTTTTACACTTGCACTGTTGTTCGTTGCATTTCTTTTTGGTATTTGGTATTGGCACGTTCAGGAGACATGGGACTTTCCAAATCAGTTGTATTTTGGTGCATATGGATTTCTCGTCTGCCAACCCAGCTTTTACACACAGAGCCCCCTGTCAGCGTATTATGTGCTGTAACCCCCCTAACTATACACAGATCCCCCCAGAAAACCATATATTTTTGGAAAGTACACATTCTGATGAATTGAAAATAGGTAAAGTTATTTTTCTTCACCAAAGTTACACACGGCAAAGCTATGCTAAAAACAGATCAGGAACACTAATACAGGGATAAAAAATGCAACAGAACAACAAAAATTGTGCAAATCAGTGAAACAACAAAATAAGTCACATGACAGCGTAATTAGTGGTCAGAATATCTGAATATCTAAATTGTGTGCTGTATGTATGTGTGTGTAAGTGTGTGTAAGTGTGTGTAAAAAAAATCACCCTTACCTGTCCTGAAGCATGCCTGGTCCGCGGTGCTACAGTCCTGGTCCTCCATGTGCAGGAAGTCAGTGGGCCGGCGCTGGGAAGAAGGAAGCGGCATCAAGCAGCAGACGTGATGCGATAGTGCGACAATCACGTCGCAGGGCCGACATGACAGCCCGCCTGGCTCGTTGCCCAGGGGGCTGTCATCGCTAGAAACCCTCTGCAGCGCCTCTCCAGAGAGAACTTTATCTGCCAAACAACATACGGCGCACGTCATTGGCAGTAAAAGGATTAAATGTTTTTTGAGTGAGAAAAAATAACTTGCACAACAAATGAAAAGAGTTGTGTGCAACAAAAATCGTTGTGTTGTACGAAAAAAAGTTGCCTGCGTAAAAATACATCACGTCTGCATGTCAAGAATTACCGGTTTGCTAATTTTTGGTGAAACAGGACATATTCACTCATCACTAGTTGGCACCTCATTTATACTACTAAAAGGATTCCGACTTGATAGGTATGGGGTACTTTATTTCTGAATTACACTTTTTACATTGCAAATAATTCACTCTACCATTTCCATTTTTATTCTTGGACCAACTAATATATATATATTTTTTTAGTTTTTATATCGGTATGTAGGCACCAATAGGCAATAGGGCCCAAGTCTCATAAGAGCTATAGGGGTTTCTCCTGCTTGGGTGCTATTCTCCTGCCTACCACAAGGTGGAGATACTAAGAACATTTAGGAACAAAAGATTTCTGAGCCCTTTCTGAACTCTATCATGCTGAGATCTTCAGGTACAACATAAGGCAGCCTACAGGAGACCTGCTTTTTGGAAGGGTAAGGGGTCTGGGGTTTCAGAGATCAGTGTATTTAATGGGTTTGACTCTATGGTTCTCACTGCTTCTCACTGTGTGTATAATTAGTGTAGTTTGTGTGGTGTTAACAAATTGTTCATTTCCCATTTCCCAATCTTCCAGGCATTTCTGGAGTTAATGGACTGCTTATTCCCCATCTTCCAACAGCATTTTGGCATGTGCAGAGTTAGTGGAATTCTTATTGTCCATTTTCTGAGGATCTTTCCAGCATGTGTGGAGTTAATGGAATGTTTATTGCCCTTTTTCCAAGGATCGTACCAGCATGTGCGGAGTTAATGGATCGGTACATCAGGGTAGGGGCCCATTTCTGGCCAGACTATACAGGTGGGGGCACATACCATGAGCAGGAGAGAAGGAGGATCAGAGAGGAGCTGCAGGGGGTGAGTATGGAGAGAAATCCCTCTATATTAACCCTTAGCAGTGTGTTTGCTCCCTGCTGTCTCTCTTCAGCCCCCTCTGCCTCTGCCCCCTACCAACTCCAATGCCACCTTCTCTCTAAATCCCCAGTGCCCTCCCTTTAAACTCCCTGTTTCCCTGACCGCTATTCTGATAACTCCTTTACACCTCTCCCACCAAACGTAACCTTCTTTCTCTGTCACGCTTCTTTCCCAGCCCCAAACTGCCATTGTGCCACCAACTTGCTCTTCTTTTCCCTTCACTATATATTCAAGGGCATCAGCCATGAAATGTACATGTGTTTTTACTTTGCTTTCTGTTGGCATAATATATTATTTGGGCATTATACATGATGTTGGCGCTGCATATATACTGGCTGTGTGCCCTGTGGGCATTATAGATGGTATTGGCACTGCATATATACTAACTGTGTGCCCTGTGGGCATTATATATGATGTTGGCACTGCATATATACTGGCTGTGTGCCCTGTGGGCATTATAGAGGGTGTTGGCACTGCATATATACTGGCTGTGTTCCCTGTGGGCATTATACATGATGTTGGCACTGCATATATACCGCCTGTGTGCCCTGTGGGCATTATATATGATGTTGGCACTGCATATATACTGGTTGTGTGCCCTGTGGGCATTATAGATGATGTTGGCTCTTCATATATACTGGCTGTGTTCCCTGTGGGCATTATAAATGATGTTGGCACTGCATATATACTGGCTGTGTTCCCTGTGGGCATTATACATAATGTTGGCTCTTGATATATACTGGCTGTGTTCCCTGTGGGCATTATTCATGATGTTGGCGCTGCATATATACTGGCTGTGTGCCCTGTGGGCATTATACATGATGTTGGTGCTGCATATATACTGGCTGTGTGCCCTGTGGGCATTATACATGATGTTAGCACTGCATATATACTAGCTGTGTGTCCTGTGGGCATTATAGATGATGTTGGCACTGCATATATACCGCGTGTGTGCCCTGTGGGCATTATATATGATGTTGGCACTGCATATATACTGGCTGTGTGCCCTGTGGGCATTATACATGATGTTGGCACTGCATATATACTGGTTGTGTGCCCTGTGGGCATTATAGATGGTATTGGCACTGCATATATACTAACTGTGTGCCCTGTGGGCATTATATATGATGTTGGCACTGCATATATACTGGCTGTGTGCCCTGTGGGCATTATAGAGGGTGTTGGCACTGCATATATACTGGCTGTGTTCCCTGTGGGCATTATACATGATGTTGGCACTGCATATATACCGCCTGTGTGCCCTGTGGGCATTATAGATGATGTTGGCACTGCATATATACTGGCTGTGTGCCCTGTGGGCATTATACATGATGTTGGCACTACAGATATACTGGCTGTGTGCCCTGTGGGCATTATACATGATGTTGGCTCTTCATATATACTGGCTGTGTTCCCTGTGGGCATTATATATGATGTTGGCACTGCATATATACTGGCTGTGTGCCCTTTGGGCATTATATATGATGTTGGCACTGCATATATACTGGCTGTGTGCCCTGTGGGCATTATACATAATGTTGGCACTGCATATATACTGGCTGTGTGCCCTGTGGGCATTATAGATGGTGTTGGCTTTGCATATATACTAACTGAGTGCCCTGTGGGCATTATACATGATGTTGGCTCTTCATATATACTGTCTGTGTTCCCTGTGGGCATTATACATAATGTTGGCACTGCATATATACTGGCTGTGTGCCCTGTGGGCATTATAGATGGTGTTGGCTTTGCATATATACTGTGTTCCCTGTGGGCATTATACATGATGTTGGCACTGCATATATACTGGCTGTGTGCCCTGTGGGCATTATAGATGATGTTGGTGCTTCATATATACTGGCTGTGTTCCCTGTGGGCATTATACATGATGTTGGCGCTGCATTTATACTGGCTATGTGCCCTGTGGGCATTATACATAATGTTGGCACTGCATATATACTGGCTGTGTGCCCTGTGGGCATTATACATGATGTTGGCACTGCATATATACTGGCTATGTTCCCTGTGGGCATTATACATGATGTTGGCACTGCAGATAAACTGGCTATGGGGTTTTGGGCACATAGCCCATTGGGGTGAGAAACAGGGGGCACTGGGAAAGGCATATTAAAGTGGGAGCGGGACGCATTATGGCTCACATATTTCTCTTTAGAGCTCACTGACCCATCTGTGCTTCAGCAGCTCCGTATTCTCATTATCCTTAGTCGCTATTGCTGAACAGTTAGCATAGTTACAGCACAGCAGAGTGAGGGACTGTTCGGCAATAGAGAATAAGAATAATTATAATACGGAGCTGCTGAAGGGGCTTTAGCCATGCTGTTGCATCGTGGCCTTTGGAGCAAAGCAATATTCTACTTCCTTCCAATCATTACAGTACAGTAGATACTACAGTATATAGTAGGTTTGTTGCCCTCATTTCTGTATCTATGGCTCCCTGTATGTTTTATAGCCCCATTAGGTACATATTAACCACATTAGGTACCAATTAAGTCATATGACCTCTTAAGTATAGTAAGACAAGATGATGTCAGGGTTACATAGTATAACTGTGGGATAGTGAGTATAGTAAGGCAAGATGGTATCAGGGGTACAGAGTGTAACTGTAGGATAGTGAGTATAGTAAGGCAAGATGGTATCAGGGGTACAGAGTGTAACTGTAGGATAGTGAGTATAGTAATGCAAGATGGTATCAGGGGTACAGAGTGTAACTGTAGGATAGTGAGTATAGTAAGGCAAGATGGTATCAGGGGTACAGAGTGTAACTGTGGGATAGTGAGTATAGTAATGCAAGATGGTATCAGGGGTACAGAGTGTAACTGTGGGATAGTGAGTATAGTAAGGCAAGATGGTATCAGGGGTACAGAGTGTAACTGTAGGATAGTGAGTATAGTAAGGCAAGATGGTATCGGGTACAGAGTGTAACTGTAGGATAGTGAGTATAGTAATGCAAGATGGTATCAGGGGTACAGAGTGTAACTGTGGGATAGTGAGTATAGTAATGCAAGATGGTATCAGGGGTACAGAGTGTAACTGTGGGATAGTGAGTATAGTAAGGCAAGATGGTATCAGGGGTACAGAGTGTAACTGTGGGATAGTGAGTATAGTTGTAATCCTAAGCACATTAGGCATTAAACTGTTCGGGGGTCCCGTGGCGCTGCCATTCATTTTTAGGGAGAAATGTTGTAAAATGTAAGCTGTAAGGTGATGTTTAGGTGCTGCTTCAAAGCGCTAATTTACGAAGAGTTTTGCAATTTAGTAGTTTGGAATAGAGAGACATGGTTACCCCGTTCAGATTCACCCTTATGTGTAGTGTCCAAAAATATTTGGCTTTCTTCGGTAAAGTTGGGGATATTTTTGTCACTTTACTTAAAATGCAGTAAGTGCATTGATTTTGCTGTAGGTAAAGTGACCTATGGGATAAATTGTATGCGCTATTGTGATGGAGTCTCTGTAGACCGAACCCTTATGTAATGCTGTACATACCGGCACCAAACTGCCCAGCACTTCCCTTTAGCCCGGCACGTTAGTGGGACTTGCACCTCAGTTTGAGCGCATACCTGCTTTCTCCAGATGGTGGCGCCATTGGGCCGCAGTTGTGTCTCCGGCTCATGTGGAATTGTAGGGGGGTAAAAATACAACATGGTTACTTAAAATGGCACTTTGTATGCCGCTTATAAATGACCCCTGCGGCATTCTTGGTTTCGCTTGTAGATTTGTTCCACTGTTATTAAGGGGGAAGTTGACCTTTAAATTAGCATTAAGTGTGATGTACAAAGTTATATTCCAAAACAGTTTGCAGTTAGTCTTTATTTTCTAGCTTTCCTATTATTTAGCTTTTTGTTCAGCTGAGCGTCTTGGCGTTTCAACAGACAGCTAGTTGCTAGGTCCAGTTTTCCCTAGCAACCCAATTTTGGTTTGAAAGAGAGAAAGGAAAATGAATAGGAGAGAAATATTAATAGTACAGTCAAACCCTTAGTTCAGCTCCTGCACAGGGTACAATGGCGCTACCCAAACAAAGCTGTACATGGGGTGGGTACGCAGGTTGGTAACATCTTGCCCTACTGACGCCATCTTGTTCTGCTGAACCTATGTTACCTTCCGCTGCTGCTGTGCAGGAACCTTCTGTGCTTGGGGGAACTCGCATGAATGGTCCTGCAGCTCCAGTGGCTTTGGTGCTACAACTCCCAGTACCCTGCATCCACCTTAAGGCAATGTTTTATATACATAGTACATAGTATTAATGGGAAGGAGCACACACAGAGCAAGTGAATGCTGCTTGCTTAAACTTTATTTTAGTGTTGCCAGGATGCTTGAAAAAGGTGCAGGTCTCCCCAAAACACGCTGCTAGTTGTGTGCTCCATCTATGCTCGGCCCAGGGCACGGGCACTTGTTTGTCTGCTTGTACTGCCGTATATAAACTGCTCTGCCCGGCTAGTAATGGGAATCCCATAGGTAGCAGCACCGGCGATTTTGTCTGAATATGAGCAGCGTTGGGGTTTAATATCGTTTCCATTGCTGCAAATATCTGGCAGTGGTGCGGATTCCTGGCACGCTATTGGCAAGCAGAGAGCGGATCCCACTCTGGGCTGTTACCCCTCTGTACATTACTGGGGGCTATTCTTCATAACTAAATGATGGGAATAATAGCATGTAACAAACTGGGATACACACGCGAGGCACAGTATTAACCCTTTCTCCTCTGTAGCTTTACTTCTAGCAGTAATTGTGTTACTCTTCTATAAAACTGAGTTAGTAAGGTAACAGAATTGTGTGTCAGTTTGGGGCAGAGATGGGACAGGGGGGCAACGCTGGCACATTAAAGTGAAAGAGTTGGGTTTGGGTTGTATCGCTGTCCATTGAAGCTATTGCCAGGGGGGGCTGATTCTCAGCCGGTGTATAATAAACGCAGGCCAAGTATCAGCCAATCCGCTGGCATGGGCCTGGGTGCCACACACAGCGGGTAATAAGTCCCATCTGGCAGTAGCTTAAAGCTTTAGGGGAATGTTGATGTTACGCCATGCTGGTGTTTGTTTCCAGCAATCCTAGGAAGGTCTTTATTCTGCTCTTGTATACGGCACGGTGCCTCAGGGGTTCTGCCCGCTGCTGCTTCCCGGTGCCTCATTCACTTGCACCTGGTTCAGATGGCACTGGCAGAACTAGGGATCCATATATTTTGAAAAGGGAATGGATTTGATACATACAAAAGCGTTACCTGTTTTTCGGAAATCAGAAGGATTTCCCTTCCCCTCAGTATGGGGGTTCCATAACATGGGTGGGTTCTGTGCTTTACTGCTCACCTGGCAATATTCTGTGTATCCAGGGAATATGGCTGCATAGTAACCCTACAGGAGCAGGTTTTGTACCCACAGGCACCTTCTCATCTGCCCAATGAATATTGTGTTGTGCATTTTACCCTTCAGTGATTTGGTCTCAGGGCTGGATGCCATGATGGGGAATGATGGGAGGATGCCAAGAATGCCCATTATAAACAGAAGCTCAGCCCGTTAGCCCGGTGTGAGAATGCTTGGTGGAGCAGCCATACCCGCTGGAGGACTGGTGTGTGTCACTCACAGGTACTGAAGTGCTGGGGGGTGTAAGGAATCAGACTGACACATACAGTGGAAAGCAGGGTTTCTTATAAAGCAGCAACATGTGTACATTTCTCTTTCTTTCTTCTTTCACTTTTCAGTGCCTCTACTTTGCTGATTTGTTCTATTCTCACAGTCTCTCCCCCTCTATGTGTTTCCCCTTCCAAATGAGCCCAATACCCAGAATAAAGACACACACACGGCTTGATGGTTCATCTGTGAAAATCACAGTTTTATTAATAATACAAATAATAAATTGTGTTTTTCATTGATTCTGAGGAAGGCAAAAAAAACCTCTGAGAAGCTTTGAGCCAATCTGCTTCATTAGAGGGAAAAATTCCTTCCTGACTCCTTAACGGCAATCGGATTTGCTCCCAGAATCAATGCCTTCACCCTGCTTGCCATAATCAAGGGAAGCAGGGTGAGGGAAACAAGGGAATATGGTAGCATACACACCATTCCATTGGGCCCCAGGCAGCCTGCAGACCCCGGCTCCTGCAGTCTGAGGGATGGATGGAAAGGGAATGCAGTTTTTACCAAGCACCTTAAGGTGCTCTTGTGTATGAACCATATTTTAGATGAAAGGGGGAGCACCGCTGGTGGAATTACGGTGGATGGGAGTGCAGGCACCGCTGGTGAAATTACGGGGGATGGGAGTGCAGGCACTGCTGGTGGAATTACAGCGGATGGGAGTGCAGGCACCGCTGGTGGAATTACGGTGGATGGGAGTGCAGGCACCGCTGGTGGAATTACGGTGGATGGGAGTGCAGGCACCGCTGGTAGAATTGCGGTTGATAGGAGAGAAGGTGGATCTGGGCGGATTTCACCTTTTGCCTTTTAGTTCCGAGGGCCACCTGCAAAAATCAAACAAAAGAACTTATTTATACCTTAGCAAGCGATATCCCTGGAGAAACCCTATTACACTTAGGGGCACATTAATATCAAATCGGGCGCTGAAGCAAAATTAAAACACTGAACAAGTGGGTATTTTTCCCCACAACGTTGGCATCTTACATGGGCTTCACACATTGCACAAAATCTGAGAATTGTAATTGATTTCAATCCATCAGCCCCTTTCCATTACAAAATAGCCATCATTTAGGGAATATTTCCATTTCAGCAAACAGCATAGAAAGAAGAAAGGGAAAGAAGGATGGATTCTATACTGCACCTTAATATCTCTCGCTGTTCCGCGTCAGGATGACCTTGTTGATAGCCTCTAGGTCTTTGTAGAGGTCCTTTAGGTGGGCTTTGATGTACCTGTAGTCCCCTCGGAAGTCGGCCTTCAGGCGAAATTGCCACCACTTTGTGATCTTCACACAATCTCTGGCCATCCACAGATCATAGAGTGCCATCCTGATGTCTCCTCTTATCTGGTCCCTAATGCACTCCAAATAGGGACCCGCCCGTGGATCTTCAAAATCCCTGATCTCGAAGATGTCCCGATCAGGGGGGATCCACCATGAGATCTACAGAAATGCAGGAAACAAGAAGACATTAAGGTCTCCAGCAGGTTTTCTTTAATCCTCAGTAATAATAATTAGAATTTCTTAGCCCACATACCACAGCAATGTGTATTTATTAGCACTAGGGGCGCTTACCTTCCCATAGCGGTACTCGTAGTACTGCCGGCTGCTGGCACTCATGCCCATCTCTGCTGCTTCTGTCATATAAAATAGAGATTTGGGAAGGTTAGAGGTAATCTAAAGATGTCAAATTAAAAGACCCCAAATAAACACAGTAAAGATCAGAGTTAGGGGTAGAACTCCATGGATGTGCCTCTTTTTTAACCTCATCTACTATGTAATACATATTGCAGAGGGAAAAATGCTGGTTCCTTACCAGGTGAACCACAATGGGTCCGGCAGGTTCTTCTTGTTCTTCTGCTGTGGAGAAAAGGTGTAGTCTTTAAAAAGACTTTTGTGTGTCTTCTTCTGTATCTTCTTCTATATCGCAAGGATGGTAGGAGTCGCTGCAAATCACTGGAAGTCTCTCAAATCGCTCTATTTCTCAAGTCTCTCAAATCGCTCTATTTCAGGAGAGAGAAGAGACTGTGAGCTCTTGTGATCCTCTCTGCCATTTATAGCAGTATATACTAGGGTTCCCTTTCTGTATCCCTCCCAGTTGTACTGCGCTACTGAATATGTTTGCTGCTCTATAAATAACCAGTAGCACCAATTATTAGAAGCTTTAATAGAATGAAGAATTTGATTGGGAGAGATACAAACGTTTGGTGCAAAGAAGGGCTCCGGACAGCGCTGCCAACCAAGCGTGGGTCCTGGTGTCACAGTGCTTTTAGGGGGCTGTACAGGCTGATGGGAAAAGATCAACCCCATTCATTTCTGTGCCAATTGCTTTGCTTTGCAAGGAAAAATGTATTGAAATGGATTCAGTTAAATGTTAAGGTTGCTACATGAGAGCAGGGCAGATACCCGGGGCAAAGGGGCAGAACTCTAAGGAGCCTGTCAATACTGGGAGGAAAAATGTATGTATTGTATGGCCTCCAAATGTTTATGGGGTCCCAAGTCAAAAAAAAAAATATGTATTTGCTGCAGAACTGCAAAACTGCCAAATCCCGGGTCTGTGTCTCCCAACCAGCGCTAAGATTAATGTCATCTCTAAAATTCTCCAAATTCACTAAAATCTGTGAGAGGAGCAACATCCGCTAGTCTAGGGGGGCATCACCCAACTATTTCCCATCTTTTTTTAGCTAAAATAAGGGTTATTTGGCAAAAAAATTCTCAGAGGGGATTCAGACTTACCTCTCACCACAAAGTCAACCAACGGACAAACCCAACTGTCACATTTCTAGGAGTGAAGTCACATGTCGTGAAGCAATGGGAAACAATGTAGCAGAAACAACATGATTGTTAGATTTGGGTAAAAACATTTCGCTAGATTATTTTTGCTTCAACCATCAGTACCAGCGACCAGAAAGGGATAAACAAATGCTGCTTCATTTGTCTCTGGCATAAATAGTGTGAGAATGGCAGTATTTTAAATGTTAAACAATGAAATTCAGTGAATTAAATCTGATTGGCTGTTGGTAGCTCCGTACACTTTTGGGCACCCAAGAAAAATTGCCTTTTCATTTGGGTTTCCCCCTTGACTATGTGATTCAAGTTTGGTGGGTTTGGCTCCAGAGCTCTAAGATTGGAAGCAGTTTAAATGTCTCCATTAAAGTCAATGGGTGAAATTGGATTGGCCGCTGTTGGCCCCTTCCACTTTGAGTTGTCCAACAAATGTCGCTGTTTCATTTGGGGTGACCCCATGATTATGTTATTCAAGTTTGGGGAGTGTAGCTTCACAGCTGTAAGTGTGGCAGCAGTTTGAAAATCTTTCCTGTCAAAGTCAATGGAAATATTGGGGTGTTCAGAGCGGCGCCGCAAAAAGACGGAGGCCGGGATCCCTTAGAAAAGCACAAGCAGCCTGCTCCGCTATAGGGCGAAGAAGTGTAGAGAGTTTGAGTGTTGTACCCCTAAACCTGTAGGAGGAGAAGCGTTTAGAAAATGGGCTGCGCTAAGAATGGGCTGAAGAATAAGCTGAAGTGGAAGAACAGTTTTTCAAAGCAACATAATAAATCCCAGGCTGATATGGGCACTAGTACTATGGATGGGGCACATATACATTTATCCCAGTAAGGTAAATGGCCAGTGAATTAAAGGGTAATCCCAGAACGTTTCTCTCTGTCTCAGCTTTTTTATATGTTAAATATGCTCGAGAACAGTAACCTTTAGCCTTCCAGGGTTGGAGCTATAAATATATATATTCACAGTGTGATTCATGAATGTTATGCATAAGTTACACATAAGTACGTGTTCCCACAGCTCAAAAATATATGATTTTGGGTGGGTCAGTGTATTGTTTTGTGTGTTTTTACCCCACAAAAATGCAGAAAAATTTCTTTAAAGTGGAAGCTTTGAGGGGATTTTTTTTTTTTTAGAATTTTCATACAATTTTATAGAATCTGCTACATCCAGTGGTCCAACTACATTCTAGTGAGAGTCTGAGTGCTTACGACTTGTAATGAATTATGGGAAATAAAAATATAATCTATTCTCCAATAAGTATTATGTCTGTGTAAATAGAATGTATAGTCCTTTTCAGTGTGGCAGTTCTCTACATCATGTCAGACGTCTAGAAGGAATACCGGAGTGTCTGGCCGAGCAGTCTAAGTGTGGATCCAGAAGTATGTTGGAGTCCCCTCCAGCCGCTAACGTGGAGGAGGGGTGTCTCTCATGGTTATGGCTATTTTATATGGAGAAGGGCTGCTAGGCTTTGGCAAGCACTCATATTTTAACAGCTCGGTGTCAACCTGTCCCCTGCCAAGCTCATCCCGCTTAGGCTTTAGTTATTGTACTGTTTCCTGAGTGGATGAGGCAGTGTGGGGGTCTGCCTCTGAAAGAAATCATTGGACATCATTCCCTTTTTGATTGGCCGCTCTTCTCGCTCCAGCTATAGCACCAAGTAATGTCCCCGTAATTGTAGCCTTACAATCGTCCAAGACTACATCAGGGCTTGCAGTGTTTTTATTAGTGTCCCAGAAGTCCATTGAGGCTCCTTAGAGCCCGCCTCGGATAGCCACGGTGAACTAAGGCTACAAATTTGGGATCGTCCTGCTGGTATTATATTTATCTTAAGGAGGACTGTATGGGCAGACCAGACCATATAGTATTTGGTCCACTAGTCTGTGTAAGTGAGAAATAGCTAAGTCTAAGTTGATTCTGGTTAGTGTGTTTATACTTAGTGGATTGGCAGGAGCCCATGTGGATTTTTCCACTTTCAGATGTCGGTGAGGCCCAAAGTAACAGTATAGTGTCCATCAGGGTGTGGGATTGCCTATCAGGCTGCTAGAGGGGCTGCTGGGAATCCTGTAGCTTCTTGCCTTATCTGCTGCATTGCCTGGAGCTGAAAGGTTGGTGGTACATATATACTTGTTATGGTCAGTGGCTGGATAGCTAAGGTACATGAAAGGGCTACAAATCTGCCCTGAGGGTCTGTATGTAAGTCATGAAGTGAAGTTTAAAAGGTATGTGTTTTCTAATCAAAATAGAATGCCTCTGGCATAAGGGGGCGTGATAGCCATGAGCCTCCCAAGGGCTTTTTTAATGCCAGTAGGCATTGTCCCTCGAGATGGGTCTCCTGCAGTAGCAGGATATGGGGCTGATATTTTGTAATGTAATGGAAGACTAGAGATTGTTTGAATTTGGGATTTGGGCCCCTTAAGTTCCAAGATATGAGCGCTGAGGGCTCCTCTCCAGCTCGGTTTGACAATGACACATTGTGCAGTGACATGCAGTGCATTTCATTAATTGAGTGACCTTAGCATAGTAAACTTAATATGAATATATTTATACCAGTTCTTGGGATTTCAATCTTCCCACAGTTTAATCACCAGTATCGTAAAACAAAGCAATTTTTTCCCCCAAAATAACTGTCCCTGTCCCTCCGTGCCGACCCCTAGTGGGGAAAGGCCTTTTCCCTGTAATTGTAAATGTGTTGTTAACACTAGGGAGATTAGTCTGCTAATCTAAATTATGCTCCAGATAGTCCTGTAGAAGTTGTGAATTGGTCCTATGGGAGGTAGTGAGGGCTCCTACCCATTAAAAAGCTGCCAAATAATGGCCATTCATTTCAGGTATAAGTGCATGTTTGGGTGCCAGTACAGTCAGCTAATGGGTCACCATGGGTGAAAAGTATATTGAGCCTGTGTGTGATTGGTCCCTTCCTAACTGAGTATCTTGTCCATGGAGGTTGATATATCATGGTGGTCAAGTCGGCAAGTGAGTGTGGCTAAATCCCAATCAGGATACTGCATGTTACAGTCTGGGACAGATGCCAAGGGATATCCAGCAGTGAGCACTGGTTGTTGGGGTGCCTTCCAATTGTCAGTAATAACAAGCAGGAGGCTTGGGATAGTCCCAGTCTGCCTGGGGCACCCTACCTTTTGGATAAGTCTGTGTGTCCCTGCACTAAGGTACCCGGGGTCATTATGGCCTGGTCTATTGCCCGCAGAGCAATTGCTGTTAATATCAGTTGTACTGCCTGTTCTGGTAGTGGTTGTGTGGGTGGGGGAGAGCTCTCAAAATCGTACTCTGAGCGTGGGGAGCCACCACCATATTGCACGCTCTCTGGATTACTGTCTCTGGCAAAGGGTTCTAGCCAGGGGCAATTTTCACCTTGAATCTGCCCTAAGATGGCTCCTGTGATGCCGCCCCTCTGCGCTGGAGGGATCTAGGGGAGTCCCGCATCGCTAGAGAGTAATTTCACTATCTGCACTAGAAAAGCAGAATTTCCAGTTAAAAGTTAAAGTTACCAGGAGTTTTCTTTCTGCCACTTAACTGGCCTCGTGGCAGCTGCACCTTGGTTCTAGCTTCGCTGCTGCGTCGGATGGTGCATGGTGGCAAAACACAGATTTTCTTTAGGCACAAAATTTAGAGCTTATTAAATGTTTTGCAGTCTGGTAAATGATGTTTTGTTACTTCCATTTTACATTTAGTTATCGCTTTTGTCTTCTAGAGGAATAGTCCTGGTTACAGGGAAATATCTATGCCGGGTACATTTTCTGGTTTATTTGGGCGGTCAGCCGGTTAGCAAACCTAAGGGACAGTTCTCATAGTTGGCTCTCCCAGTGTTTGCCATGTTTACCTTTAATTTACCTGCTAGGCCCCCAAGGCTGCAGACACATGGAGCTACTACAAAAATGGACAATGCTGATAATTGTCTCTACGTGTGTTTTTGCAGATTCAATTCTCAGTATTATCTATGGTATTTTCTGGCTGCTACTAAGTAGCTCCATGTGTCTTCGCCCTTATGCATCCCTGTAAGAGATTAACAGCCTGACATAAGTGTTTTGGGAGAATACAAACAGAATTATGGCAGTAAAGAGAAGTCAAAGGCCTTTTATTCAAAGCAGAATTATCTCTGAAGCCTCTCTACAAGCAACAGAAAGGCAGATTCACTGGTTTGGCAAGGTCCAATGTATGTATGAGTTTTACATTTGTATTACATTTTTCCATCTTCTCCTGTCACGATCAAGTTGTTAAACCTGCCTTCTGCCTCTGAGAGGCTTATCAAGCACTTTATGTAGCTCCTTTTTCCCATGTGGAGGTTGTAGAATTTAGAATGCAAGAGGTGGAACAGAGAATTCAGGAATGGGTTGGCATTTAAACTGTAAGCATATTGTTAATACACAAAAGAACGGAATGCTGTGTATGAAGGTTGGAATAAACTAATCGGAGGGATTCCATAGGGTTCATTTGTGAATCTGAGCGCAGCATGCAAAGTGCAGAAATGGCCACAATCTGGCGTATGTATGGCATACATTATACCTGGTGTTGCAGCTGATATATGCAGCTTCTGTGCAGTTTGTTCAATTGCCAAGTCAGCATATGCAGGAGTGGAGAGTGAAAGGAATGGAGTAAAGATATTTTCAGTGCAACATATGTAGGTTTATGGGTACAGGTGCCCTGTGGGCAGTGTATGCAGGTGTATATGCCAAGATGCTTTGAGTACGGGTGTGGGACCTGTTATTATATATTAGTTGGGATCAAATACAAGGTTCTGTTTTATTACAGAAAAAAAGAAACCATTTTTCAAAATTAGAATGATTTGCTTATAATGGAGTCTATAGTAGATGGCCTTTCCGTAATTCGGAACTTTCTGGATAATGGGTTTCTGGATAAGGGGTGTAATACCTGTACAAATCATGCTGCTTTGCTTAGAGTAGGTTTATATACAGAGGTTGTCATTTCAGTAAATGGCCATGTACATGTAGGTACACTCAGCAGAATATATGCAATGTATGCAGTATGTGTAGCAGTTTTGATTACAGTGTATGCAGGTGTATATGCAGGGCTATCAGTGCAGAACACAAGTGTTGTTTTTTTACACTGCGCAATGTGAGCAGTAGGGGTTATTAATACTGCAGTGTATATGTGAGTGTGGTCAGTGCAGTCACTCTATGCTGGTGTTCAATGAAAACATATTTGAATTTCCAAATTCCCTCTTGATTTAGATGTCTGTAGGAAGAATGGATGTCGGACTTTATGCTTCAACTGTTCATACCTTCAGCTGCCAGTGTACTCATCCAACAGAGATGTGAAGCTGATAGTCCTTCTATTTGTTAGTTAAGGGTTGCTATTATAAACTGGTACATAGTGATGTGTTAAGGAGTAAAGAGGGAAGATTTGCAAGCTCTCCACCCTCTTCTCTCTTCCCAACCCTTTTTTGCAGTATCTTTCTGTTCTTTTTCCTTCATTTTCTAATCTGTTATCCTTCACTCTGTTGTTCTCCTTATCTCTTCCGCTCACAACCTATTTGTCATCACAACCTTTACTCTCCCCATCTCCTCTACCTTATCTGCCCAAACACCCTTCTGACTCTTAAGGTGGCCATACATGCACCGATATTATCGTTTGAAACCTCGTTTCATACGATAATCGGTGCGTGTATGGTATATCGGCGAGTCGACCGATATCGCAGGAAGCTGCTGATATCGTCCGACTCGCCGATCGGACCAGTTTGAAAATTTTGATCGGGCGCCATAGAAGGCGCCCGACCAATATTCTCCCTTCAGATCTGAATCGGCAGAAGGAGGTAGAAATCCTATTGTTTCTACCTCCTTACCTGCCGATTCAGCCCTGAATGGTGTGTAGCGGATCTGACGATGTTTCAGATCGCCACGTGTATGGCCAGCTTTACTGTTCCTTCTCTGGTTCCCCCCTTCCTTAAATTGCCATACCCATACCCAGTATCTGCTCTACTATCTCCTACAGATAGCCCTTACCAGTATATGTGTATATATATATATATATATATATATAATTTTTTTTTTTCCTTTCCTATAGGTCTGCTTAATGGAAATATTCTAACCTGAACTTTGTTTTATTTGTGAGCTTTTACTGTAACAGTTACAAAAAAAGTGTTATAGTTAGCTCGTATACAAGCTATTATCGTCACATTCAATCATTTCTAGAAAAGTGGAAAGAAAAGTGCAATTAGTTTGGACAGTTGAACAGACACAGATAAGAGGAGTTTACATAAAAAAGGGGTAAACATTGGATCCGTTTGTAATTGCCCTGCTCTTCCCCACATCTAGAGCCCATATGTTCTGTCCTCAGTTGTCTTTGTTTTAGTTCTACAGTGGTTCTATATTATCGGGCTAACAGTTTTAGTTGCTTTCTTGGTATCTGATACTCACTGAGCTTGTTCAGAGGATGTATAGATTTGTTTTCAATCTTTTTGCTAAAGATCTTGAAAATAAGAGTAATGAATAGTTAAAAGCTAGAAGATGTGAGTGTATTGGTTCATGTTGATTAAAAGCACCAACCCATAATAGCAGGTTAGCAATTAGTCTCCATGTTGTTTCTTTAGGGCTCTGGATAGTGTTGTCCTTGTTTTGTTCCTAAATTAACATTACCTTTAAAGTTTAACCAGTTTCCTATAAAGTACATCTTGGTTTTCAACTGCGGTAACACAGGCTTGTTTCGTTAGCTCAGTGTTTGATTTACTAGCAAGGTTTGGGCCATTTCTTGGGTTGCTGGTTGCTTTGTGAGTTTCTATTACAGTTTGGTTGCTTATTGGGTTTATTTGCCTGTGATCACTGCCTTGTGAGAGTATTGCTGGGTCACTGTTGGGAACTGTTGGTATTTTATTTAATGTACAGGATGCTCCAGAGTCTGGAACTGTAGCCCACTCCAGCATTGTGCAGGGTGATGTTGGACTTGTGTGTGTGCTAACCCACGGGAACCCGTATATTATTTACATGATAAGTAATTCTTGTGGGGGAATTCTCTCCCTGAAATGGTTGTACAGGCAGATACATTAGATAGCTTCGAGAAGGGTTTGGCTTTTTAATAAGTGAGAAAATACTAAAAACTAAAAAGTTACTAAAAAATCGATTTTAGTAAAATGTTAATTACAGTCTTTGATATGGATACAAACGGTTGCACTTGATCGACATGTGTCTTTCTTTAGTTCTTTAGACCTATGTACCAGAGACAGCACACTACTCGCTAAAGCACTTGGTAGGGCCCTTCTATGAGATAAGGTTGCCTACCGCTTTGTGAATAAAGTGTTGGTGCTTCTAGACATTTCCAATTCACAATCACTTTATTTACAGGTGACTGAGATAGCTGTAGCAGAGCAGGAATTGATGAACTGACTAAATGGAGCTTCAGCTCAGATAGGACAGAGCACATTGCGGACTCTCTCACTCCACATAAGTCAGTTTCAACCCTGCCTAATAGACTTGTTATAATTCTCTAAACCTCGTATGTACTGGCAACTGTAATAGCAGCCAAAGGTGGTTCTACCTAGCATTGTTACAGGGTGAATACTTATACAATCACCAAATCTGCTTTTTAACTTTTAGGTATATATTTTTTACGTATCTCTTAGCATATGGTGTAAATCAAATGGTAAAATATCATTTTAATTCCAGTGTGTAACAGTGCAGGGAATTTACACCAGACTGTTGTACAGCACTGAGGAATAAATGTAGTGCTGTATATACTGCCCAGAGCAATCACTGACTATAAAAGAGATCAAATCTCTCTAATTGTTGAGGGAGCTAAATACAAAACTTAATGCCAAAAGTTTGTATTAATATGGTAAAACTCAAATTTTTAAATACATTGTATATATTTTGTGTGTGTTTTAGACAGCCTAAAGCTAGGTAGAAAGAGCCAGATAACCTTCAGTCATTTGTCAGCTAAACTGGTCAGCATCTGCCCATGTGTAACCTGCAGTCACTGTCTGCTTGGGATCATGCAAGTCACCTAATCCCCCCTGTCCCACTTATGGTACAGCCCTTAGGGTGTCATTCATAGTGTCAGACATTTGCTCCTTGATGGTATGGTTACGCAGATTGCAAAATTGTAGATCCTTTTAAATGGCAGTGTAGGCTAGGGAAGAAGGTGCTGGCAGGAGGGGGGGCTGCTTGATTTTGGAATAGGGACAATATCCCTATAGACTGAAATGCAATCAAAATATTGCCTTATTTTTTTGTTCCCTTTTATAAGGATTAGCTGTTACTGTGTGACTATCACATTAATCCCTGGTTTGAGTTTATTTGATTAATCATTGTTTTTCTTTCCCCACAGCTTTTTGATGGATGTATATACAGCCTTCATGCCATGATGGGGAATGGTGGGGGGGATGCCAGGAATGACCTTTGTGAACAGAATCTCCAGCCTGTTGGGCCAGTGTGAGAATGCTTGGTGGGGCAGCCATACCCGCAAGAGCACTGTCACTCACAGGTACTGAACCTTTCAGTGTTTCTTCACTGCTGATTTGATCCAATCTCACATACATTCCCACTCTCCACCCCTCTATATGTAACCCTTGTCAAATGAGACCAACCAATACCCAGAATAAAGGGCACACACACAGCGGCTTGATGGTAAATCTGTGAAAACACAGTTTTATTGATGATATAAAATGCGCTTTTTTGATTCTGAGGAAGGCAAAAAAAACCTCTGAGAAGCTTTGAGCCAATCTGCTTCATTAGAGGGAAAAATTCCTTCCTGACTCCTTAACGGCAATCGGATTTTCTCCCAGAATCAATGCGCGATGTTAAATAATAGGAATATGGCGGCATACACATGAGCGCAGTTAAGCACCAGGTGAATTCTGCATTCCCTTCCATTCCACTGGGCCCCAGGCAGCCTGCAGACCCCAGGCTTCTGCAGTCTAACCGATGGAGTGAAAGGGAATGCAGAATTTAGCGAGTACCTTCAGTGTGCCCCTGTGTATAAAACCATATATTGGAAGGAGGGGTGAGCGCTGGTGGAACTGCGGATAAGGAGAAGGCACCTAGACAGTGCAGTGCTGGATAGCAGCGTTGATCTCCTGCAAGGCCTTGTTCAGGTGTTTGAGTCTGGCCTTTATCTCCTTCTTCTCCTTCTTCCACTCAGCTGCACTTTTCCTGGGCAGGTCCAGTGTCAGTGCAGCTTTGCTGATCCACAGCTCTGTCTGTGCTCTGTGGATTTCTTCTGCGATCTTCTTCTTTATAGAGCGCAGATAGGGGTCAGCGTTGGGGCCACAGGATGTTCTCGCTGAGCCCTAGAGAAATGAAGGAAAAGAGAAGACATTAAGGGCTTAAGCAGTTTTTATTTAATTCATAGTAATAATAATGTGCCAGTTTCCTACCACAGAGGGAAATAGCAAAGTGGCAGGTATTTATTACCACTAGGGGTGCTGTTGTATTGATGGTAGATAACGTACATGATATGGCGACTCTTGTAAGAAGTAAATATAGGAAATGTAATTCCCAGGGCACACACTTGTATAATCCCTTATATTTCTATTTAAAAGTAATGGAACATAAATGCTGCTTATAATTGGGTTAGGCTCTCCTTTAACCCCTTGGTTACCTTTCTCAACAGTGACTTCTGTGAGGGCAGAAAAAAAAAATAAGTTGTGAGCGGCCTTACCTGGTTCCTGGGTCTCAGGCAGCTGTTCTTGAGGCCCATGTCGGATGGTTCTGTAATATAAAATAGAGGGAAGGTTAGGGTTAATGTGGAGACTCCCAATAAACAAATAAGGATTTATTAATAACTCACTGTGCAGATTCCTCTTCTTTTCTTCTTCTTCTTTCTTCTTCTTCTGTTCTTCTACTATAGATGTCGGGTTGTAGTCTTTATAAAGACTTTTGTTTGTCTTCTTCTGTATCACCGAGGATCGTAAGAGTCGCTGCAAATAGCTCAAAATCGCTTTAAATCTCTCAAATCGCTCTATTTCATGTAATGGGGAGAGAGAGAAGAGACTGTGAGCTCTTGTGATCCGGACCCTCTCTGCCATTTGTATTCAGTTAAATGTTAAGGTTGCTACATGAGAGCAGGGCAGATACCCGGGGCAAAGGGGCAGAACTCTAAGGAGCCTGTCAATACTGGGAGGAAAAATGTATGTATTGTATGGCCTCCAAATGTTTATGGGGTCCCCAGTCAAAAGAAAAAGGATATATTTGCTGCAGCCAAACTGCCAAAGCCTGTGTCTGTGTCTCCCAACCAGCGCTAAGATTAATGTCATCTCTAAAATTCTCCAAATTCACTAAAATCTGTGAGAGGAGCAACATCCGCTAGTCTAGGGGGGCATCACCCAACTATTTCCCATCTTTTTTAGCTAAAATAAGGGTTATTTGGCAAAAAATCTCTCAGAGGGGATTCAGACTTACCTCTCACCACAAAGTCAACCAACGGACAAACCCAACTGTCACATTGCTGTGTGTGAAGTCATCTCTGGTCACATGTCATGAAATGTTTTTTTGTCATAACATTTACAGACAACTTTAAAACCATTGGGTTTTTGTAACACTACAAAAGAGTTTCTGAGTGGGGCTTCCCTTTAATGTTACTGCTAAATACATGGTGATAGCGAGTGGCAGAATAAATATATAAAGAGACAACAAATAGAGCATCTGATCAAATCCATATTTCTTTGTGACAAGGCACCTAATAAAGACAATATTGATATTAGACAGGAACGTTAGAGATAAGCTGTTTGCATCTCCTGCCTATAGCCCATTGCATTCAGATTTGGCTACATTTTGATAGCTATTGCTATGCAACTTGTAGATATATAATATATATTATTGCACTCACGGTACATGTAGTATTCATTTAACGGCCCTGTTCTCTTAATATGTTATTACTAACTTGTGTGTTATCTGAAAAAAGTTGCGAAGATTGTGAATCATTGCTGGTGGCAGAAATATATGAAACAATGTATAAATACTAAATGACTGATATGATGATTTGTCGTGTTTATAATGAAACTATCCAACGCATTGAAACAATATATTTATTTAAACCAGACTGGCCGTACAGGACATCCCAGCAAAGTCCCATTCAATGGGGTTTGTTATGATTTGCGGTTGTGACAGGGGTTGAGGGACATCTAGATCAGAGAGAGGGCCTGAGAGGGGGCTTCTAATTCCAATATTACTATAACGCACCGTTTAGGCCTGCTGGGAAATGATTGAGTGGGAATGTAAGGGATTGTAAGGGACATAATAACACACTCCCCACTCTGGGCGATTCAGTGGCTACCAATGAAAGAACGAGTATTTAGAGAATTTAGAGACAGAAATGACAGAAAGTTAATGTACGTGCTACAAACTTGGGACAAACTGGTAGCTTCAGGCAGATAAATAAGCAACCCCACCACCCCAAGCAGCACTATTAGGGAACCTCACCAAGGAGTATACGCTATTATTAAATGAAACAGGACAAAACATCTAGAGGAATTCACTCAGCACCCTAGACCAGGGTTTTCTCTAGAATACTATCTTCTCCTAAGCTAGGGATCACCCTTCAAAAGCTTACTGCACAATACGAACACCATGAAAGTACAGAACAGAAGAAGAAATAGACACCGTAAACACCA
This sequence comes from Xenopus tropicalis, assembly GCF_000004195.4. NCBI lineage: Eukaryota > Metazoa > Chordata > Amphibia > Anura > Pipidae > Xenopus > Xenopus tropicalis. The sequence goes on from NC_030684.2 coordinate 18,378,985, forward strand.
GACACCGAACTACCCTGCATATTGTTCTTCATTAAATAAAATCAATTAAATTACCAATCCAAAGCTGCTAAGAAGAAGCCATTCTATAACATACTAAATGTTAGCCTGAAAGGGAATCAACCCGTTAGACACAGCCACAGGAAGCACGCCAATAAACCATTTATATGTTAAAATCTAAAAAAATGGGTCAGAAACTGAGAACTGGTAAGCATTTGCTACTGTGTGGGTGCATGGTGATATCAATGGCAGATAGTACAGGTATGGGATCCCTTATCCAGAAACCCGCTATCCAGAAAGCTCCGAATTACGGAAACCCCGTTTCCCATAGACTCCATTTTAATCAAATAATTCAGAATTTTAAAAATGATTGCCTATTTTAATAAAACAGTACCTTGTAACTGATCCCAACTAAGATATAAATAATCCTTATTGGATGCAAAATAATCCTATTGGGTTTAATTAATGTTTGATTGATTTTTTAGTAGATTTAAGGTATGGAGATCCAAATTACGGAAAGACCCCTTATCCGGAATGCCCGAGCAAGATCTGAAGGTCTAGACTTAGCTTAGCGTGTCTATGATGTGGAACTCAGTAAATGATCTAATGAGGCATCTCGGTTCTAATACAGGTGGCTTTGTTTCCGAAGCAGGAATAACGCACAGAGCTGCAGCCCAAGTGCAGTTATTTAGTACCAAACAGAAATGTCAATTATTTGTAATTATTTATTGGTAATAACCAGCTGTCCAGCCCCTTAGGGATTAATAAAAGGATTTTTGTGTATGTTATTTTTTTTTCAAGTGAGACTATTATATTATTTTACTTGTGAGGAAAGGACACATCTTTTTTGTTGTGGAGTCACTGTAACTGTTGCTTCCCCAGTACTATCAATTTTTATTAAATGTTTTTGAGGGAAAAAGACATTTTACGTTATTTTTTAGTTCCTAAAATTCTCCCTCTTCCCTTGATGAGACATAAAAGGCAGAGCAATGCCCAATATATGCCCAATATAGCACAAAGGAGTATGGATAATGTCACGCGTGGCGCTTTGCTAGTGCTCTTACCCACAGGGCCGGATTTCTCTTCTGGGTGCCCCGAGGCCGCCCCTGTTGGTGCCCCCCCTCCACCTGTGCACATGCGCGAACGCGCGACAACCACCCCCCCCGCAGCCGCGAGTGCGCTCCTTTTAACTCCCATACTGAGCAGTGGGGAGAGGTCCATATGGGAGATAAATTTAAAAATTTTCTTGCGGCGGGGCGGCATGCCGCCCCTAAACTTCTGCCGCCCTAGGCCCGGGCCTTTGTGGCCTTGCCACAAATCCGGGCCTGCTTACCCATGGCCTACAGTGCCAAATGCCTTGACTATAATGGCCTCCACCTAAAGCATTTAAATGTTACAGCACAAATCTCCTGGTGTGCCTTTACCCTTATAGATAGTGCCTGTATGAGTGGCCTTTATGGTTAAGATCAGGCAGTTTAGACTGCATGTTTACTGGGTGTATCACAAATTGCTGGGATTTTTCCAAATGAACATTCAGTGTATAGATGTTTATGGCATTTTGACATTCTTATGGCAAAATGATGGTGCCTTATAAGCCGGTTGCATGGGAAACATAAGCAATCAGCTACTGGGCAGTACATAACCCCATTAGACTCCGCAGAACGGAGTAAGATTTTCAGGAACCTGTGGGTGTTGTAGGGTGAGAATACATTTTGTAAAGAAGAAATTCATTTTGATCCCTGAAAATCTCAACATTTGACATTGGACATTTGGGGGCTATATGGAGCTGAAACTGATAACTTGTTGCACTAGTATGTGCCCATGGTGGGGTAAAAAGAGGTTTAATGGCAAATAGTACCAGTAAAGTTTGTAGCTTAATCTGATTAATATAGACTAGGGAAAAGGTCCTAATAAAACCACTATGCCCCATAAATAATCTCACAGCAAAAACCTGCAGTTTGTTGAGGGATGATCTGTCCCGGATTCATATACTGACACTGTGCAAGACTGCGAGTTGTACCCAAGGCTCATTCTCCTAATTCTGCTGTCTCTATGGGGGATATATGGGGGATTTTTTTTTTTCCCAATTTTTTTTTTCTTTCCGATTTTTAGGGTTAAAAGTCACAGAAAAAAAAAGTTGTGACTTTTGCAAATGGCTAAAAATCCAAATCTGACAGTTTGACAGCTTAAATTTATATCTGATATCTTGTAGAAGTCAATGGCAGATGTCCCTTCCATTTTTGATGCTGGTTTTTGTGTGACAATTTGATAAATTCGAGCTTTCGGTCCACAGTTTGAAAAAGTTGCAGTTTCTGTGACTTTTTCCTACTCTGACTTTCTCAATTCAGATTTGTTTGTAAATGTCAGACATACTTGGAAATAAAGATATGAGCAATGCTAGAGGTTTAGTAAATGTGCCCTATGAGTGCTGCACCTTTGTTCCTAAGCTTTGGCTTAAATAGTTCCATGTCCTACTTCTGCAGTCATTGCATTTGAATAGATCTCAGAACTGTACCTGTAGAGAAAGCTACAGTTCTCATAAATATTTGGCATAATACCTGTAAGGAGGTAACATTTATTTTAGTTTGTTAGTGTAAATAGTTGGGCAATGTTTAAGTTTAGCCAGTAGGTGGCACTAACCATAAAGAGATACTGACAGCAGAAATGAAGCAACTATCATAACATTGTCTTTTCACAAGCTTTATTATTTTGCTGTAAATCTGCTGCCTGATGCTTTTACATTACCTATCTGATCACCCATGTTCCCAGTCCGTTAGCATTAGACGCTATAACTGACAGATTGAGAAGGAACCAGTCAGGTTTAGGACTGGACATATCAGTAGAAAATAATCAGCATGACCTATAAATAACTTTTAGCATACCCCCAACTGTCCCGCTTTGCGCAGGACTGTCCCGCTTTAATAGCGCATCCCGCTGTCTCTGATAGTTCCAGGAATGTCCCGCATTTACGTAATAGACATTCATTGAACTAAGCCTGGACGGAGGATGCGCTGATTTGAGCCGGGCGCTCCTGCTCCTTGTTCGGCTCTGCTTCTTATATGGATCCTTGTGCGGCGGCGACAGGGCCCCTTTTACTGATGTCACACGTACACACGGGGCGCAACCTTATAAAGGGTACTGCCTATTAGGCCATAGAGGGGCACTGTGTATGGGGGCAAAACTGATACATAGTTATAACTCACTTATAACTGACTGCCTTCTCTCTATATTTGTATTTTATATGTAGGAGTTGCTATATTGTTTTCCTTAGGTAGTACAGTATGAGGGTATAGCACATTTGCTATAGCCCACCATTTCAACTATATAAAAGGAGTATTTTTAGAAAAAAATGGGGTGTGTCAATTGGGGCGTGGTCACAAAAGCGGGCGGGGTCAAAAAAAATTGCTGCGCTACTTGTGCCAAATCTTTTTGTCCCTCTTTTCATTTTTAAAATGTTGGGAGCTATGTTTTAGTATAAATTCATATTATGAAGAGTTGTTTTTTTTAATGTCAGTATCACTTTAGGGTTGGCCTGTAGGGAACCCCCCTCCCATAGGAGCTTATATAAGGAAGTGTCTAGTCTAGACTGCAGAGCTGGCACTCTTCTGGAGTTTCCAGATTTTGGTGGCTCTCTCCCGTTCTCCCGTCCCCAAGCAGCATTCTCCCGATTTATCTCACAAAGTCCTTTGGGGAATTTCGGGCACGCATGTGCAGTAAGCATTTGGTGACGGCATTTGATGCATTTGCACAAATGGGGGTACAATATTTCCGCTTCAGCAGCGATTTTGCGGATATGTGTGATGTCACTTCTGGAAATGTGTTTGTGTGTGACGTCACTTCCGGTTATTGGGATAAAATGCTATACCCCCATTGTGCCAGTGCTGTCAGTTTGACAGCTGTGAGACTGTAAGGAGGGCTGCACTTAGCCAAGACCAGGGGAAGTAGGAGCACAGTGTGCCAGTGCCACCTTGGGGCTGGTTAGGTAGCTGTTAGGGTATCAAGGGCAGTCTTTTGCCCCAACAAGGAGGTAGCGTTTGGAGTTAGTAACCTGGGCTATTGTGCAGCAGTTAGGGACTGAGCGTTCAGGTGTTGGTTAGTAGGAAACCTACATGCTGTAGTGAGACAGCCGGGAGAAGCTTTTATATTGTATGTATGACAGAAAAGGAGATTATTGTATAAGGAGAGGAGGCCCCCAAATGGTCAAGACATTCTGCTAGTGCGTTTCCACAGAGAAGCGAGGGTAAATTTGATCAACCAATAAATGATGATGATTAAGTGTAGCCGCAATATAATAAAGGTTGTGTCAATAAGCCAGAGGGTGATGCTGACAAATTGGCGCCCCCGGGGTTAAACCTTTTGTTTTCCTTTAACACGTGTTACTTTATTTGTGTAGTAATTTGTGCAACTTCTCTCTTTAAATCCTTTTTTTGGTAAATATGTTCATGTCATTCTCTATGTAGGTATAGTGTATGTCCTGCGCAATGGCACTTACACTGCACTATTTATTCTTACATACCCTGGCATGCCCCAATCAGCCCCCAAACCTGCCCTCTCTGTAATATTCCCACACATGGCATGTCCTTCCCAGATAGGGACAGGGGCAACGTATGCATTAATTATTCAACGTAAACTTACATTATGGGGCACATTTATCAAAGTACCATTGACTCAGAATACAAAAAATTCATGTAATTGAGACGGCCAGATTCATTACAATAGATTTTATTCTCAGTGAAACGTAATTTAGGCCGAAGTAACAAGAGCGTTGCCTAGTGCTGCGTTTCTTTCTGCAGGGTGGAGAAATCGCCTTCCGTTTTCTGCTAGCAATCACGTAAAACTGCATCTGCCCAAAACTCTCGCTTTGGTGTTATAGGCGATCCGCTGCTCGGGGAAGGAGGATTCTGTACTCTCAATGCAGTTTTTACCAGAGGTGCGTAGGGTGTGGAATTACCGTTTCGTTAGCCTGCAAAAAAAACAGAGCAGTTGAGGCAAAAACCTTCCGTGTTCCTCATCCTTGAACTGCATTTCTGCCCGCTGATCCACTGGCGAGCAAAAAATTGCTTGTATTTTTAATTCCCTTTTTTAAAATCCTTGTTAACCTAATGCATAGGGAGACAGGGTGGCTGTAATAATTAAGTTTTTGAGTTGTAAGAACATAACTACCCAATAAGTCCCGATTTGGACGGATTTCTAAGGGTAAATGTATATTTTGTCACTTTGCCGCTACATAAAATACAGTAAATGTATTGATTTGCAGTAGCTGTAGTGCCTGTGCGGGACAACTTGTATGCACTATTGTGATGCTATAGGCCAGATACTTTGGCAATCCTATGCATATGGGCGTTAGCGCCCTTTCTGCTCCATTTCTTGCTGGTATTATTTTTTCCCATCTCCCCCTATGTTAGTGCCTAACACCTCCTCTTGCCTTTGGCCTCTTAAGCTCTCACCTTTCATTTTGCAGGCCCATTTTTCCAGCCTGTGTAGCTTGTGCCCATCGCAGCTAATTCAGGAGAGCCCAGTACACACCACCAAAATCCCCAAACTGAAAACCAGGAGTGAGCGATTGTAAATACAGCAGGGACATCAGCACAGCGTTACCCAATGAGATGTATCCCCCTGCCCAACGGCTGCACAACTCTGCTGATATAAAAGCTTTTGTACCTTTTTTGTTGTGTACAGTTCTGCTACGCACCGCAAACTCCTGCACAAGTACACAACGCGCTACGCAGACAAAGCGTACATGGCGGGCTGGGGCAGTGCTATTGGACATTGTGCAGGAGGTGTGTGGCCGAGGCCGCTACTGTATGAATAGCAGCACAATCTAAATCTGAAGGTAGAAAAGTTTTGATGTTACCAGAATTACAAGGCGGCAGCATAAGGACAGGGGATAATATTAATGTGTAATGCTGTGATGTTATGCCCACAATGGATTTAATTCGCTCCCTCATGGTTTCCGCTCCTGTGCCGAGGCCCCCAGACCCTGCTCCCATGTGTTTTGCTCTAAAACTTGATGAGAACAGAAGATTTATGACCCACTAAAAGTTAACTTTTAGGTGGAACCAACTTTTGTTCTGCTTTCGAAGGTGAACTTACCCTTATTACATTACATTGTGTCTGTATTATTACTTAGCCACACCAACTGGTTCAGGTGCCGAGGGGTCCCGGCTGTCCTGTGGCTGCGCGATCTCCGCAGAGAAATGTTCTGCGCCTTTAGTTCTGCCGCCAGATTCAACAGAAAGTTATACGCACCTGAGGGTCTTCCCTTAGCGGCTTTCCTGCAGGCACGTATTCTGACCACTAACGACGCTGGGAAATAATTCATTTTGTTATTTCATTGATTTGCCCAATTGTCTTTCATTTTGTGATTTAATTGCAGTTTTACACTTGCACTGTTGTTCGTTGCAATTTTTTTTGGTATTTGGTATTGGGCACGTTCAGGAGACATGGGACTTTCCAAATCAGTTGTATTTTGGTGCATATGGATTTCTCGTCTGCCAACCCAGCTTTTACACAACAGAGCCCCCTGTCAGCGTATTATGTGCTGTAACCACCCTAACATACACAGATCCCCAGAAACAATATTTGGAAAGACAACATTCTGATGAATTGAAAATAGGTAAAGTTATTTTCTCACCAAAGTTAACACGGCAAAGCTATGCTAAACAGATCAGGAAACACTAAATACAGGGATAAAAATGCAACAGAACAACAAAAATTGTGCAAAATCAGTGAAACAAAAAAATAAGTCACATGACAGCGTAATTAGTGGTCAGAATATTGAATATCTAAATTGTGTGCTGTATGTATGTGTGTGTAAGTGTGTGTTAAGTGTGTGTAGAAAAAATCACCCTTACCTGTCCTGAAGCATGCCTGGTCCGCGGTGCTACAGTCCTGGTCCTCCATGTGCGGAAGTCAGTGGGCCGGCGCTGGGAAGAAGGAAGCGGCATCAAGCAGCAGACGTGATGCGATAGTGCGACAATCACGTCGCAGGCGACATGACAGCCCGCCTGGCTCGTTGCCCAGGGGCTGTCATCGCTAAAACCCTCTGCAGCGCTCTCCAGAGAGAACTTATCTTGCAACACAACATACGCCACAGCATTGGCAAGTAAAAGGATTAAATGTTTTTTGAGTGAGAAAAAATAATTGCCAACAAAATGAAAAGAGTTGTGTGCTAACAAAAATCGTGTGTTTACGAAAAAAGTGCCTGCGTAAAAATACATCACGTCTGCATGTCAAGAATTACCGGTTTGCTAATTTTTGGTGAAACAGGACATATTCACTCATCACTAGTTGGCACCTCATTTAATACTACTAAAAGATCCGACTTGATAGGTATGGGGTACTTTATTTCTGAATTACACTTTTACATTGGCAAATAATTCACTCTACCATTTCATTTTATTCTTGGACCAACTAATATATATATATTTTTTTAGTTTTAATATCGGTATGTAGGCACCAAATAGGCAATAGGCAAGTCTATAAGAGCTATAGGGTTTCTCTCTCTGCTTGGGTGCTATTCTCCTGCCTACCACAAGGTGGAGATACTAAGAACATTTAGGAACAAAAGATTTCTGACCCTTTCTGAACCTCTATCATGCTGAGATCTTCAGGTACAAACATAAGGCAGCCTACAGGAGACCTGCTTTTGTGAAGGGTAAGGGGTCTGGGTTTCAGAGATCAGTGTATTTAATGGGTTTGACTCTATGGTTTTCACTGCTTCTCACTGTGTGTATAATTAGTGTAGTTTGTGTGGTGTTAACAATTGTTCATGTTCCCATTTCCCAATCTTCCAGGCATTTCTGGAGTTAATGGACCTGCTTATTCCCCACTCTTCCAACAGCATTTTGGCATGTGCAGGTTAGTGGAATTCTATTGTCCATTTCTGGGATCTTTCAGCATGTGTGGGAGTTAATGGAATGTTTATTGCCCTTTTCCAAGGATCGTACCAGCAATGTGCCGGAGTTAATGGATTCGGTACATCAGGGTAGGGGCCCATTTCTGGCCAGACTATACAAGGTGGGGCGCACATACCATGAGCAGGAGAGAGAAGGAGGATCAGAGAGGAGCTGCAGGGGGTGAGTATGGAAGAGAAATCCCTCTATATATAACCCTTAGCAGTGTGTTTGCTCCCTGCTGTCTCTCTTCAGCCCCCTCTGCCTCTGCCCCCTACCAACTCCAATGCCACCTTCTCTCTAAATCCCCAGTGCCCTCTTTAAACTCCCTGTTCCCTGACCGCTATTCTGAATAACCTTTACACCTCTCCCACCAAACGTAACCTTCTTTCTGTCACGCTTCTTTCCCAGCCGCGCAAACTGCCATTGTGCCACCAACTTGCTCTTCTTTTCCTTCACATAATATATCAAGGGCATCAGCCATGAAATGTACATGTGTTTTTACTTGCTTTGTGTGGCTAATTATTATTGTGGGCATTATACATGATTGTTGGCGCTGCATATATACTGGCTGTGTGCCCTGTGGGCATTATAGATGGTATTGGCACTGCAATATATAACTGTGTGCCCTGTGGGCATTATATGAATGTTGGACTGCAATATATACTGGCTGTGTGCCCTGTGGGCATTATAGAGGGTGTTGGCACTGCATATATACTGGCTTGTTCGCCTGTGGGCATTATACTGATGTTGGCACTGCATATATACCGCCTGTGTGCCTGTGGGCATTATATATGATGTTTGGCCTGCATATATCTGTTTGTGCCCTGTGGGCATTATATGAAATGTTGGCCTTCATATATTACTGCTGTTGTTCCCTGTGGGCATTATAAATGATGTTGCACGCATATATACTGGCTGTGTTGCCCTGTGGGCATTATATCATAATGTTGGCTCTTGATATATACTGGCTGTGTTCCCTGTGGGCATTATTCATGATGTTGGCGGCTGCATATATTATACTGGCTGTGTGCCCTGTGGGCATTATACATGATGTTGGTGCTGCAATATATGGCTGTGTCCTGGGCATTATAGATGATGTGCCACTGCATATACTAGCTGGTGTCCTGTGGGCATATATATGATGTTGCATGCATATATACGCTGTGTGTGCCCTGTGGGCCATTATAATGATGTTGGCACTGCATATATACTGGTGTGTGCCCTTTGGGCTTGATACATGATGTTGGCAACTGCATATATACTGTGCTGTGTGCCCTGTGGGCAATTATAGAGTAGTTGGCACTGCATATATAACTGGCTGCCCGTGGGGCATTATATATGATTGTTGCACTGCATATATACTGGCTGTGTGCCCTGTGGGCATTATACGAGGTGTTGGCACTGCATATATCTGGCTGTGTTGCCCTGTGGGCATTATACATGATGTTGGCATGCATATATACGCGCTGTGTGCCCTGTGGGCATTATAATGATGTTGGCACTGCATATATACTGGCTGTGTGTCCCTGTGGGCATTTATACATGATGTTGGCACTCAGATATACTGGCTGTGTGCCCTGTGGGCCATTATACATGATGTTGGCACTTCATATATACTGGCTGTGTTCCCTGTGGGGCATTATATATGATGTTGGCACTGCATATATACTGGCTGTGTGCCCTTTGGGCATTATAATAGATGTGCAAGCTGCATATATACTGCTGGTGCCCTGTGGGCATTATACATGAATGTTGGCATCTGCATATATACTGGCTTGTGTCCCTGTGGGCATTATAATGTTTGGCTTTGCTATACTAACTGGTGCCCTGGGGCATTATAGCATGATGTTGGCCTCATATATACTCTGTGTTCCCTGTGGGCTTAATACCAATAATTGGCACTGCATATATACTGGCTGTGTGTGTGGCATTGATGGGTGGCTTGCATATATATCTGGTGTTCCTGTGGCATTTACTACATGAATGTTGGCACTGCATATATACTGGCTGTGTGCCCTGTGGGCATTAGAATGAGTTGGTGCTTCATATATACTGGCTGTTGCCCTGTGGGCATTATACATGATGTTGGCGCTGCATTTAATACTGGCTATGTGCCTGTGGGCATTATACATATGTTGGCACTTGCAATATATACTGGCTGTGTGCCCCTGTGGGCATTAATACATGAGTTGGCAGCTGCATATAATACTGGCTATGTTCCCTGTGGGCATTATACATGATGTTGGCACTGCAGATAAACTGGCTATGGGGTTTTGGGCACATAGCCCATTGGGGTGAGAACAAGGGGGCACTGGGAAAGGCATATTAAAGTGGGAGCGGGACGCATTATGGCTCACATATTTCTCTTTAGAGCTCAACTGACCCATCTGTGCTTCAGCAGCTCCGTAATTCTCATTATCCTTAGTCGCTATTGCTGAAACAGTTAGGCATAGTTACAGCACAGCAGAGTGGAGGACGTTCGGCAATAAGAAATAAGAATAATTATAATACGGAGCTGCTGAAGGGGCTTTAGCCATGCTGTTGCATCGTGGCCTTTGGAGCAAAGCAATATTCTACTTCCTTCCAATCATTACAGTACAGTAGATACTACAGTATATATAGGTTTGTTGCCCTCATTTCTGTATCTATGGCTCCCTGTATGTTTTATAGCCCATTAGGTACATATTAACCACATTAGGTAACCAATTAAGTCATATGACCTCTTAAGTATAGTAAGACAGATGAATGTCAGGGTTACATAGTATAACTGTGGGATAGTGAGTATAGTAAGGCAAGATGGTATCAGGGGTACAGAGTGTAACTGTAGGATTAGTGAGTAATAGTAGGCAAGATGGTATCACAGGGGTCAGAGTGTAACTGTAGGATAGTGAGTATAGTAATGCAAGATGGTATCAGGGGTACAGAGTGTAACTGTAGGATAGTGAGTATAGTAAAGGCAAGATGGTATCAGGGGTAGCAGAGTGTAACTGTGGATAGTGAGTATAGTAATGCAAGATGGTATCAGGGGTACAGAGTGTAACTGTGGGATAGTGAGTATAGTAAGGCAAGATGGTATAGGGGTACAGAGTGTAACTGTAGGATAGTGAGTAAGTAAGGCAAGATGGTATCGGGTACAGAGTGTAACTGTGGGATAGTGAGTATAGTAATGCAAGATGGTATCAGGGGTACAGAGTGTAACTGTGGGATAGTGAGTATAGTAATGCAGATGTATCAGGGGTCAAGAGTGTAACTGTGGGATAGTGAGTATAGTAAGGCAGATGGTTCAGGGGTACAGAGTGTAACGTTGGATAGTAGTATAGTGTAATCCTAAGCACTTAGCATTAAACTGTTCGGGGTCCCGTGGCGCTGCATTCATTTTAGGGAGAAATGTTGTAAAATGTAAGCTGTAAGGTGATGTTTAGGTGCTGCTTCAAAGCGCTAATTTACGAAGAGTTTTGCAATTTAGTAGTTTTGGAATAGAGAGACATGGTTACCCGTTCAGATCACCCTTATGTGTAGTGTCCAAAAATATTTGGCTTTCTTCGGTAAAGTTGGGGATATTTTTTGTCACTTTACTTAAATGCAGTAAGTGGCATTGATTTTGCTGTAGGTAAAAGTGACCTATGGGATAAATTGTATGCGCTATTGTGATTGGAGTCTCTGTAGACCGAACCCTTATGTAATGCTGTACATACCGGCACCAAACTGGCCAGCACTTCCCTTTAGCCCGGCACGTTAGTGGGAACTTGCACCTCAGTTTGAGCGCATACTGCTTTCTCCAGATGGTGGCGCCATTGGGCCGCAGTTGTGTCTCCGGCTCATGTGGAATTGTAGGGGGTAAAAATACAACATGGTTACTTAAAATGGGCAGCTTGTATGCCGCTTATAAATGACCCCTGCGGCATTCTTGGTTTCGCTTGTAGATTTGTTCCACTGTTATTAAGGGGGAAGTTGACCTTTAAATTAGCATTAAGTGTGATGTACAAAAGTTATATTCCAAAACAGTTGCATTAGTCTTTATTTTAGCTTTCCTAATTATTTAGCTTTTGGTTCAGCTGAGCGTCTTGGGCGTTTCAACAGACAGCTAGTTGCTAGGTCCAGTTTTCCTAGCAACCCAATTTTTGGTTTGAAAGAGAGAAAGGAAAATGAATAGGAGAGAAATATTAATAGTTACAGTCAAAACGCCTTAGTTCAGCTCCTGCACAGGGTACAATGGCGCTACCCAAACAAAGCTGTACATGGGGTGGGTACGCAGGTTGGTAACATCTTGCCCTACTGACGCATCTGTTTTGCTGCACTATGTTTACCTCCGCTGCTGCTGTGCAGGACCTTCTGTGCTTGGGGGAACTCGCATGAATGGTCCTGCAGCTCCAGTGGCTTTGGTGCTACAACTCCCAGTACCCTGCATCCACCTTAAGGCAATGTTTTATATACATAGTACATAGTATTAATGGGAAGGAGCACACACAGAGCAAGTGAATGCTGCTTGCTTAAACTTTATTTTAGTGTTGCCAGGATGCTTGAAAAAGGTGCAGGTCTCCCAAAACACGCTGCTAGTTGTGTGCTCCATCTATGCTCGGCCCAGGGCACGGGCACTTGTTTGTCTGCTTGTACTGCCGGTATATAAACTGCTCTGCCCGGCTAGTAATGGGAATCCCATAGGTAGCAGCACCGGCGATTTTGTCTGATAATGAGCAGCGTTGGGGTAATATCGTTTCCATTGCTGCAAATATCTGGCAAGTGGTGCGGATTCCTGGCACGCTATTGGCAAGCAGAGAGCGGATTCCCCTCTGGGCTGTTACCCTCTGTACATTACTGGGGCTATTCTTCATAACTAAATGATGGGAATAATAGCATGTAACAAACTGGGATAACAACACGCGAGGCACAGTATTAACCCTTTCTCTCTGTAGCTTTACTTCTAGCAGTAATTGTGTTCTCTTCTAATAAACTGAGTTTAGTAAGGTAACAGAATTGTGTGTCAGTTTGGGGCGAGATGGGACAGGGGGGCAACGCTGGCACATTAAAGTGAAAGAGTTGGGTTGGGTTGTATCGCTGTCCATTGAAGCTATTGCCAGGGGGGGCTGATTCTCAGCCGGTGTATAATAAACGCAAGGCCAAGTATCAGCCAATCGCTGGCATGGGCCTGGGTGCCACACACAGCGGGTAATAAGTCCCATCTGGCAGTAGCTTAAAGCTTTAGGGGAATGTTGATGTTACGCCATGCTGGTGTTTGGTTTCCAGCAATCCTAGGAAGGTCTTATTTCTGCTCTTGTATACGGCACGGTGCCTCAGGGGTTCTGCCCGCTGCTGCTTCCCGGTGGCCTCATTCACTTGCACCTGGTTCAGATGGCACTGGCAGACTAGGGATCCATATATTTTGAAAAGGGAATGGATTTGATACATACAAAAGCGTTACCTGTTTTTCGGAAATCAGAAGGATTTCCCTTCCCTCAGTATGGGGGTTCCATAACATGGGTGGGTTCTGTGCTTTACTGCTCACCTGGCAATATTCTGTGTATCCAGGGAATATGGCTGCATAGTAACCCTACAGGAGCAGGTTTTGTACCCACAGGCACCTTCTCATCTGCCCAATGAATATTGTGTTGTGCATTTTACCCTTCAGTGATTTTGGTCTCAGGGCTGGATGCCATGATGGGGAATGATGGGAGGATGCCAAGAATGCCATTATAACAGAAGCTCAGCCCGTTAGCCCGGTGTGAGAATGCTTGGTGGAGAGCCATAACCCGCTGGAGGACTGGTGTGTGTCACTCACAGGTACTGAGTGCTGGGGGTGGTAGGAATCAGACTGACACATACAGTGGAAAGCAGGGTTTTCTTATAAAGCAGCAACATGTGTACATTTCTCTTCTTTCTTCTTTCACTTTTCAGTGCCTCTACTTTGCTGATTTGTTCTATTCTCACAGTCTCTCCCCTCTATGGTTTTCCCCTTCCAAATGAGCCCATACCAGAATAAAGACACACACACGGCTTGATGGTTCATCTGTGAAATCACAGTTTTATTAATAATACAAATATAAATTGGTGTTTTTCATTGATTCTGAGGAAGGCAAAAAAAAACCTCTGAGAAGCTTTGAGCCAATCTGCTTCATTAGAGGGAAAATTCCTTCCTGACTCCTTAACGGCAATCGGATTTGCTCCCAGAATCAATGCTTCACCCTGCTTGCCATAATCAAGGAAAGCAGGGTGAGGGAAACAAGGGAATATGGTAGCATACACACCATTCCATTGGGCCTCCAAGGCAGCCTGCAGACCCCGGCTCCTGCAGTCTGAGGGATGGATGGAAAGGGAATGCAGTTTTTACCAAGCACCTTAAGGTGCTCTTGTGTATGAACCATATTTTAGATGAAAGGGGAGCACCGCTGGTGGATTACGGTGGATGGGAGTGCAGGCACCGCTGGTGAAATTACGGGGGATGGGAGTGCAGGCACTGCTGGTGAATTACAGGGGATGGGAGTTGCAGCACCGCTGGGGGAATTACGGTGGATGGGAAGTGCAAGGCACCGCTGGTAGAATTGCGTTGATAGGAGAGAGGTGGATCTGGGCGGATTCACCTTTTGCCTTTTAGTTCCGAGGGCCAACCTGCAAAATCAAACAAAAGAACTATTATAACCTTAGCAAGCGATATCCCTGGAGAACCCTATTACAACTTAGGGGCACATTAATATCAAATCGGGCGCTGAAGCAAAATAAAACACTGAACAAGTGGGTATTTTCCCCACAACGTTGGCATCTTACATGGGCTTCACACATTGCACAAAATCTGAGAATGTAATTGATTTCAATCCATCAGCCCTTTCCATTACAAAATAGCCATCATTTAGGGAATATTTCATTTCAGCAAACAGCATAGAAGAAGAAAGGGAAAGAAGGATGGATTCTATACTGCAGCCTTAATATCTCTCGCTGTTCCCGCAGGATGACTTGTTGATAGCTTCTAGGTCTTTGTAGAGGTCCTTTAGGTGGGCTTTGATGTACCTGTAGTCCCCTCGGAAGTCGCCTTCAGGCGAAATGCGCACCACTTTGTGACTTCACACAATCTCTGGCCATCCACAGATCATAGAGTGGCCATCCTGATGTCTCCCTATCTGTCCCTAATGCACTCCAAATAGGGACCCGCCCGTGGATCTTCAAATCCCTGATCTCGAAGATGTCCCGATCAGGGGGGATCCACCATGAGACTACAGAATGCAGGAAACAAGAAGACATTAAGGTTCCAGCAGGTTTTCTTAATCCTCAGTAATAATAATTAGAATTCTAGCTTCTACCACATACCACAGCAATGTGTATTTATTAGCACTAGGGGCGCTTACCTTCCCATAGCGGTACTCGTAGTACTGCGGCTGCTGGCACTCATGCCCATCTCTGCTGCTTCTGTCATATAAAATAGAGATTTGGGAAGGTTAGAGGTTAATCTAAAGATGTCAAATTAAAAGACCCCAATAAACACAGTAAAGATCAGAGTTAGGGGTAGAACTCCATGGATGTGCCTCTTTTTTAACCTCATCTACTATGTATACATATTGCAGAGGGAAAAAATGCTGGTTCCTTACCAGGTGAACCACAATGGGTCCGGCAGGTTTTTCTTGTTCTTCTGCTGTGGAGAAAAGGTGTAGTCTTTAAAAAGACTTTTGTGTGTCTTCTTCTGTATCTCTTATATCGCAAGGATGGTAGGAGTCGCTGCAATCACTGAAGCCTCTCAAATCGCTCTATTTCTCAAGTCTCTCAAATCGCTCTATTTCAGGAGAGAGAAGAGACTGTGAGCTCTTGTGATCCTCTCTGCATTTATAGCAGTATATACTAGGGTTCCCTTCTGTAATCCCTCCCAGTTGTACTGCGCTACTGAATATGTTTGCTGCTCTATAAATAACCAGTAGCACCAATTATTAGAAGCTTTATAGAATGAAGAATTTGATTGGGAGAATACAAAGTTTGGTGGCAAAGAAGGGCTCCGGACAGCGCTGCCAACCAAGCGTGGGTCCTGGTGTCACAGTGCTTTTAGGGGGCTGTACAGGCTGATGGAAAAGATCAACCCCATTCATTTCTTGTGCCAATTGCTTTGCTTGTGCAAGGAAAAATGTATTGAAATGGATTCAGTTAAATGTTAAGGTTGCTACATGAGAGCAGGGCAGATACCCGGGGCAAAGGGGCAGAACTCTAAGGAGCCTGTCAATACTGGGAGGAAAAATGTATGTATTGTATGGCCTCCAAATGTTTATGGGGTCCCAAGTCAAAAAAAAAAATATGTATTTGCTGCAGACTGCAAAACTGCCAAATCCGGTCTGTGTCTCCCAACCAGCGCTAAGATTAATGTCATCTCTAAAATTCTCCAAATTCACTAAAATCTGTGAGAGGAGCAACATCCGCTAGTCTAGGGGGGCATCAACCAACTATTTCCATCTTTTTTAGCTAAAATAAGGTTATTTTGGCAAAAAATTCTCAGAGGGGATTCAGACTTACCTCTCACCACAAAGTCAACCAACGGAACCAAACCCAACTGTCACATTTCTAGGAGTGAAGTCACATGTCGTGAAGCAATGGGAACAATGTAGCAGAAACAACATGATTGTTAGATTTGGGTAAAAACATTTCGCTAGATTAATTTTTGCTTCAACCATCAGTACCAGCGACCAGAAGGGATAAACAAATGCTGCTTCATTTGTCTCTGGCATAAATAGTGTGAGAATGGCAGTATTTAAATGTTAAACAATGAATTCAGTGAATTAAATCTGATTGGCTGTTGGTAGCTCCGTACACTTTTTGGGCACCAAGAAAAATTGCCTTTTCATTGGGTTTCCCCTTGACTATGTGATTCAAGTTTGGTGGGTTTGGCTCCAGAGCTCTAAGATTGGAAGCAGTTTAAATGTCTCCATTAAAGTCAATGGGTGAAATTGGATTTGGCCGCTGTTGGCCCTTCCACTTTGAGTTGTCCAACAAATTGTCGCTGTTTCATTGGGGTGACCCCATGATTATGTTATTCAAGTTTGGGGAGTGTAGCTTCACAGCTGTAAGTGTGGCAGCAGTTTGAAAATCTTTCCTGTCAAAGTCAATGGAAATATTGGGGTGTTCAGAGCGGCGCCGCAAAAAGACGGAGGCCGGAATCCTTAAGAAAAGCACAGCAGCCTGCTCCGCTATATAGGCGAAGAAGTGTAAGAGAGTTTGAGTGTTGTACCCCTAAACTGTAGGAGGAGAAGCGTTTAGAAAATGGGCTGCGCTAAGAATGGGCTGAAGAATAAGCGAAGTGGAAGAACAGTTTTTCAAAGCAACATAATAAATCCCAGGCTGATATGGGCACTAGTACTAGGATGGGCACATATACATTTATCCCCAGTAAGGTAAATGGCCAGTGAATTAAAGGGTAATCCCAGAACGTTTCTCTCTGTTCAGCTTTTTTATATGTTAAATATGCTCGAGAACAGTAACCTTTAGCCTTCCAGGGTTGGAGCTATAAATATATATATTCACAAGTGTGATTCAGAATGTTATGCATAAGTTACACAAAGTAGTGTCCACAGCTCAAAAATATATGATTTTGGGTGGGTCAGTTAATTGTTTTGTGTGTTTTTTACCCCAAAAAATGCAGAAAAATTTCTTTAAAGTGGAAGCTTGAGGGGATTTTTTTTTTTTTTAGAATTTTCATACAATTTTATAGAATCTGCTACATCCCAGTGGTCCAACTACATTCTAGTGAGAGTCTGAGTGCTTACGACTTGTAATGAATTATGGAAAATAAAAATATATCTATTCTCCATAATATTAATGTCTGTTGTAAATAGAATGTATAGTCCTTTTCAGTGTGGCAGTTCTCTACATCATGTCAGACGTCTAGAAGGAATACCGGAGTGTCTGGCCGAGCAGTCTAAGTGTGGAATCCAGAAAGTATGTTGGAGTCCCCTCCAGCCGCTAACGTGGAGGAGGGTGGTCTCTCATGGTTATGGCTATTTTATATGGAGAAGGGCTGCTAGGCTTTGGCAAGCACTCATATTTTAACAGCTCGTGTTCAACCTGTCCCTGCCAAGCTCATCCGCTTAGGCTTTAGTTATTGTACTGTTTCCTGAGTGGATGAGGCAGTGTGGGGGTCTGCCTCTGAAAGAAATCATTGAACATCATTCCCTTTTTGATTGGCCGCTCTTCTCGCTCCAGCTATGCTATAGCACCAAAGTAATGTCCCCGTAATTGTAGCCTTACAATCGTCCAAGACTACATCAGGGCTTGCAGTGTTTTTATTAGTGTCCAAAGTCCATTGAGGCTCCTTAGAGCCGCCTCGGATAGCCACGGTGAACTAAGGCTACAAATTTGGGATCGTCCTGCTGGTATTATATTTATCTTAAGGAGGACTGTATGGGCAGACCAGACATATAGTATTTGGTCCACTAGTCTGTGTAAGTGAGAAATAGCTAAGTCCTAAGTTGATTCTGGTTAGTGTGTTTATACTTAGTGGATTGGCAGGAGCCCATGTGGATTTTTCCACTTTCAGATGTCGGTGAGGCCCAAAGTAACAGTATAAGTGTCCATCAGGGTGTGGGATTGCCTATCAGGCTGCTGAGGGGCTGCTGGGAATCCTGTAGCCTTCTTGCCTTATCTGCTGCATTGCCTGGAGCTGAAAGGTTGGTGGTACATTATACTTGTTATGGTCAGTGGCTGGATAGCTAAGGTCATGAAAGGGCTACAAATCTGCCCTGAGGGTCTGTATGTAAGTCATGAAGTGAAGTTTAAAAGGTTGTGTTTTCTAATCAAAAATAGAATGCTCTGGCATAAGGGGGCGTGATAGCCATGAGCCTCCCAAGGGCTTTTTTTAATGCCAGTAGGCATTGTCCCCTCGAGATGGGTCTCCTGCAGTAGCAGGATATGGGGCTGATATTTTGTAATGTAATGGAAGACTAGAGATTGTTTGAATTTGGGATTTGGGCCCCTTAAGTTCCAAGATATGAGCGCTGAGGGCTCCTCTCCAGCTCGGTTTGAAATGACACATTGTGCAGTGAACATGCAGTGCATTTCATTAATTGAGTGACCTTAGCATAGTAAAACTTAATATGAATATATTTATACCCAGTTCTTGGGATTCAATCTTCCACAGTTTAATCAGCCAGTATCGTAAAACAAAAGCAATTTTTCCCCAAAATAACTGTCCCTGTCCTCCGTGCCGACCCCTAGTGGGAAAGGCCTTTCCCTGTAATTGTAAATGTGTTGTACACTAGGGAGATTAGTCTGCTAATCTAAATTATGCTCCAGATAGTCCTGTAGAAGTTGGAATTGGTCCTAATGGGAGGTAGTGAGGCTCCTACCCATTAAAAAGCTGCCAAATAATGGCCATTCATTTCAGGTATAAGTGCATGTTTGGGTGCCAGTAGCAGTCAGCTAATGGACCAATGGGTGAAAAAGTATATTGAGCCTGTGTGTGATTGGTCCTTCCTACTGAAGTATCTGTCCATGGGAGGTTATATACTGGTGGTCAAGTCGGCAAGTGAGTGTGGCTAATCCCAATCAGGATACTGCATGTTACAGTCTGGGACAGATGCCAAGGGATATCCAGCAGTGAGCACTGGTTGTTGGGGTGCCTCCAATTGTCAGTAATAACAAGCAGGAGGCTTGGGATAGTCCCAGTCTGCTGGGGCACCCTACTTTTGGATAAGTCTGTGTGTCCCTGCACTAAGGTACCCGGGGTCATTATGGCCTGGTCTATTGCCCGCAGAGCAATTGCTGTAATATCAGTTGTACTGCCTGTTCTGGTAGTGGTTGTGTGGGTGGGGGAGAGCTCTCAAAATCGTAACTCTGAGCGTGGGGAGCCACCAGCATATTGCACGCTCTCTGGATTACTGTCTCTGGCAAAGGTCTAGCCAGGGGCAATTTCACCTTGAATCTGCCTAAGATGGCTCCTGTATGCGCCCCTCTGCGCTGGAGGGTCTAGGGAGTCCCGCATCGCTAGAGAGTAATTTCACTACTGCACTAGAAAGCAGATTTCCAGTTAAAAGTTAAAGTTACCAGGAGTTTTCTTCTGCCATTAACTGGCCTCGTGGCAGCTGCACTTGGTTCTAGCTTCGCTGCTGCGTCGGATGGTGCATGGTGGCAAAACACAGATTTCTTTAGGCACAAAATTTAGAGCTTATTAAATGTTTTGCAGTCTGGTAAAATGATGTTTTGTTACTTCCATTTTACATTTAGTTATCGCTTTTGTCTTCTAGAGGAATAGTCCTGGTTACAGGGAAATATCTATGCCGGGTAATTTTCTGGTTTATTTGGGCGGTCAGCCGGTTAGCAAACCATAGGGACAGTTCTCATAGTTGGCTCTCCCAGTGTTTGCCATGTTTCCTTTAATTTACCTGCTAGCCCCCCAAGGCTGCAGACACATGGAGCTACTACAAAAATGGACAATGCTGATAATTGTCTCTACGTGTGTTTTGGCAGATTCAATTCTCAGTATTATCTATGGTATTTTCTGGCTGCTACTAAGTAGCTCCATGTGTCTTCCGCCTTATGCTCCCTGTAAAGAGATTAACAGCCTGACATAAGTGTTTTGGGAGAATACAAACAGAATTATGGCAGTAAAGAGAAGTCAAAAGGCCTTTTATTCAAAGCAGAATTATCTCTGAAGCCTCTCTACAAGCAACAGAAAGGCAGATTCACTGGTTTGGCAAGGTCCAATGTATGTATGAGTTTACATTTGTATTACATTTTTCCATCTTCTCCTGTCACGATCAAGTTGTTAAACCGCTGCCTTCTGCCTCTGAGAGGCTTATCAAAGCTTATGTAGCTCCTTTTTCCATGTGGAGGTTGTAGAATTAGAATGCAAGAGGTGGAACAGAGAATTCAGGAATGGGTTGGCATTTAAACTGTAAGCATATTGTTAATAACAACAAAAGAACGGAATGCTGTGTATGAAGGTTGGAATAAACTAATCGGAGGGATTCCATAGGGTTCATTTGTTGAATCTGAGCGGCAGCATGCAAAGTGCAGAATGGCCACAATCTGGCGTATGTATGGCATACATTTATACCTGGTGTTGCAGCTGATATATGCAGCTTGGTGCAGTTTGTTCAATTGCCAAGTCAGCATATGCAGGAGTGGAGAGTGAAAGGAATGGAGTAAAGATATTTTCAGTGCAACATATGTAGGTTTATGGTACAGGTGCCTGTGGGCAGTGTATGCAGGTGTATATGCCAAGATGCTTTGAGTACGGGTGTGGGACCTGTTATATATATTAGTTGGGATCAAATACAAGGTTCTGTTTTATTACAGAAAAAAGAAACCATTTTTCAAAATTAGAATGATTTGCTTATAATGGAGTCTATAGTAGATGGCCTTTCCGTAATTCGGAACTTTCTGGATAATGGGTTTCTGGATAGGGGTGTAATACCTGTACAAATCATCGCTTTGCTAGATAGGTTTATATACAGAGGTTGTCATTTCAGTAAATGGCCATGTACATGTAGGTACACTCAGCAGAATATATGCAATGTATGCAGTATGTGTAGGCAGTTTTGATTACAGTGTATGCAGGTGTATATGCAGGGCTATCAGTGCAGAACACAAGTGTTGTTTTTTTACACTGCGCAATGTGAGCAGTAGGGGTTATTAATACTGCCAGTGTATATGTGAGTGTGGTCAGTGCAGTCACTCTATGCTGGTGTTCAATGAAAACATATTTGAATTTCCAAATTCCCTCTTGATTTAGATGTCTGTAGGAAGAATGGATGTCGGACTTTATGCTTCACTGTCATACCTTCAGCTGCCAGTGTACTCATCCAACAGAGATGTGAAGCTGATAGTCTTCTATTTGTTAGTTAAGGGTTGCTTATTATAAACTGGTACATAGTGATGTGTTAAGGAGTAAAGAGGAAGATTTGCAAGCTCTCCACCCTCTTCTCTCTCCCAACCTTTTTTGCAGTATCTTTCTGTTCTTTTCCTTCATTTTCTAATCTGTTATCCTTCACTCTGTTGTTCTCCTTATCTCTTCCGCTCACAACCTATTTGTCATCAACAACCTTTACTCTCCCCATCTCCTCTACCTTATCTGCCAAACACCCTTCTGACTCTTAAGGTGGCCATACATGCACCGATATTATCGTTTGAAACCTCGTTTCATACGATAATCGGTGCGTGTATGGTATATCGGCGAGTCGACCGATATCGCAGGAAGCTGCTGATATCGTCCGATCTCGCCGATCGGACCAGTTTGAAAATTTTGATCGGGCGCCATAGAAGGCGCCCGACATATTCCTCCCTTCAGATCTGAATCGGCAGAAGGAGGTAGAAATCCTATTGTTTCTACTCCTACCTGCGATTCAGCCTGAATGGTGTGTAGCGGATCTGACGATGTTTCAGATCGCCACGTGTATGGCCAGCTTTACTGTTCCTTCTCTGGTCTCCCCTTCCTTAAATTGCCATATCCCATACCCAGTATTCTGCTCTACTATCTCCTACAGATAGCCCTTACCAGTATATTGTGTATATATATATATATAATATATAATATTTTTTTTTTTTCCTTTCCTATAGTTCTGCTTAATGGAAATATTCTAACCTGAACTTGTTTTATTTGTGAGCTTTTACTGTAACAGTTACAAAAAAGTGTTATAGTTAGCTCGTATACAAGCTATTATCGTCACATTCAATCATTTCTAGAAAAGTGGAAGAAAAGTGCAATTAGTTTGGACAGTTGAACAGACACAGATAAGAGGAGTTTACATAAAAAGGGGTAAACATTGGATCCGTTTGTAATTGCCGCTGCCTCCCCACATCTAGAGCCCATATGTTCTGTCCTCAGTTGTCTTTGTTTTAGTTCTACAGTGGTTCTATATTATCGGCTAACAGTTTTAGTTGCTTTCTTGGTATCTGATACTCACTGAGCTTGTTCAGAGGATGTATAGATTTGTTTTCAATCTTTTTGCTAAAGATCTTGAAAATAAGAGTAATGAATAGTTAAAAGCTAGAAGATGTGAGTGTATTGGTTCATGTTGATTTAAAAGCACCAACCCATAATAGCAGGTTAGCAATTAGTCTCCATGTTGTTTCTTTAGGGCTCTGGATAGTGTTGTCCTTGTTTTTGTTCCTAAATTAACATTACCTTATAAGTTTAACCAGTTTCCTATAAGTAACATCTTGGTTTCAACTGCGGTAACACAGGCTTGTTTCGTTAGCTCAGTGTTTGATTTACTAGCAAGGTTTGGGCCAATCTGGGTTGCTGGTTGCTTTGTGAGTTTCTATTACAGTTTGGTTGCTAATTGGTTTTATTTGCCTGTGATCATGCCTTGTGAGAGTATTGCTGGGTCACTGTTGGGAACTGTTGGTATTTATTTAATGTAACAGGATGCTCCAGAGTCTGGAACTGTAGCCAACTCCAGCATTGTGCAGGGTGATGTTGGACTTGTGTGTGTGCTAACCCACGGGAACCCGTATATTATTTACATATAAGTAATTCTTGTGGGGGAATTCTCTCCTGAAATGGTTGTACAGGCAGATACATTAGATAGCTTCGAGAAGGGTTTGGCTTTTAAATAAGTGAGAAATACTAAAACTAAAAAAGTTACTAAAAAAAAAATCGATTTTAGTAAAATTGTTAATTACAGTCTTTGATATGGATACAAACGGTTTGCACTTGATCGACATGTGTCTTTCTTTAGTTCTTTAGACCTAATGTACCAGAGACAGCACACTACTCGAAAGCACTTGGTAGGGCCTTCTATGAGATAAGGTTGCCTACCGCTTTGTGAATAAAGTGTTGGTGCTTCTAGACATTTCCAATTCACAATCACTTTATTTACAGGTGACTGAGATAGCTGTAGCAGAGCAGCGATTGATGAAACTGACTAAATGGAGCTTCAGCTCAGATAGGACAGAGCACATTGCGGACTCTCTCACTCCACATAAAGTCAGTTTCAACCCTGCCTAATAGACTTGTTATAATTCTCTAAACTCGTATGTACTGGCAACTGTAATAGCAGCCAAAGGTGGTTCTTACCTAGCATTGTTACAGGGTGAATACTTATACAATCACCAAATCTGCTTTTAACTTTTAGATAATATTTTTACGTATCTCTTAGCATATGGTGTAAATCAAATGGTAAAATATCATTTTAATTCAGTGTGTAACAGTGCAGGGAATTTACACCAGACTGTTGTACAGCACTGAGGAATAAATGTAGTGCTGTATATACTGCCCAGAGCAATCACTCTATAAAAAGATCAAATCTCTCTAATTGTTGAGGGAGCTAAATACAAAACTTAATGCTCAAAAGTTTGTATTAATATGGTAAAACTCAAATTTTTTAAATACATTGTATAATTTTGTGGTGTGTTTTAGACAGCCTAAAGCTAGGTAGAAAGAGCCAGATAAACCTTCAGTCATTTGTCAGCTAAACTGGTCAGCATCTGCCCATGTGTAACCTGCAGTCACTGTCTGCTTGGATCATGCAAGTCACCTAATCCCCCCTGTCCCACTTATGGTACAGCCCTTAGGGTGTCATTCATAGTGTCAGACATTTGCTCCTTGATGGTATGGTTACGCAGATTGCAAAATTGTAGATCCTTTTAAATGGCAGTGTAGGCTAGGGAAGAAGGTGCTGGCAGGAGGGGGGCTGCTTGATTTTGGAATGGGACAATATCCTATAGACTGAAATGCAATCAAAAATTGCCTTATTTTTTTGTTCCCTTTATATAAGGATTAGCTGTTACTGTGTGACTATCACATTAACCCTGGTTTGAGTTTATTGATTAATCATTGTTTTTCTTTCCCACAGCTTTTTGATGGATGTATATACAGCCTTCATGCATGATGGGGAATGGTGGGGGGATGCCAGGAATGACCTTTGTGAACAGAATCTCAGCCTGTTGGGCCAGTGTGAGAATGCTTGGTGGGGCAGCCATACCCGCAAGAGCACTGTCACTCACAGGTACTGAACCTTTCAGTGTTTCTTCACTGCTGATTTGATCCAATCTCACATACATTCCCACTCTCCACCCCTATATGTAACCCTTGTCAAATGAGACCAACCAATACCCAGAATAAAGGGACACACACAGCGGCTTGATGGTAAATCTGTGAAAACCAGTTTTATTGATGATATAAAATGGCTTTTTTGATTCTGAGGAAGGAAAAAAAACCTCTGAGAAGCTTTGAGCCAATCTGCTTCATTAGAGGGAAAAATTCTTCCTGACCCTTAACGGCAATCGATTTTCTCCCAGAATCAATGCGCGATGTTAAATAATGGAATATGGCGGCATACACATGAGCGCAGTTAAGCACCAGGTGAATTCTGCATTCCCTTCCATTCCACTGGGCCCCAGGCAGCCTGCAGACCCCGGCTTCTGCAGTCTAACCGATGGAGTGAAAGGGAATGCAGAATTTAGCGAGTACCTTCAGTGTGCCCCTGTGTATAAAACCATATATTGGAAGGAGGGGTGAGCGCTGGTGGAACTGCGGATAAGGAGAAGGCACCTAGACAGTGCAGTGCTGGATAGCAGCGTTGATCTCCTGCAAGGCCTTGTTCAGGTGTTTGAGTCTGGCCTTTATCTCCTTCTTCTCCTTCTTCCACTCAGCTGCACTTTTCCTGGGCAGGTCCAGTGTCAGTGCAGCTTGTGCTGATCCACAGCTCTGTCTGTGCTCTGTGGATTTCTTCTGCGATCTTCTTCTTTATAGAGCGCAGATAGGGGTCAGCGTTGGGCCACAGGATTGTTCTCGCTGAGCCCTAGAGAAATGAAGGAAAAGAGAAGGACATTAAGGGCTTAAGCAGTTTTTATTTAATTCATAGTAATAATAATGTGCCAGTTTCCTACCACAGAGGGAAATAGCAAAGTGGCAGGTATTTATTACCACTAGGGGTGCTGTGTATTGATGGTAGATAACGTACATGATATGGCGACTCTTGTAAGAAGTAAATATAGGAAATGTAATTCCCAGGGCACACACTTGTATAATCCCTTATATTTTCTATTTAAAAGTAATGAACATAAATGCTGCTATAATTGGGTTAGCGTCTCCTTTAACCCCTTGGTTACCTTTCTCAACAGTGACTTCCTGTGAAGGCAAGAAAAAAAAAATAGTTGTGAGCGGCTTACCTGGTTCCTGGGTCTCAGGCAGCTGTTCTTGAGGCCATGTCGGATGGTTCTGTAATATAAAATAGAGGGAAGGTTAGGGTTAATGTGGAGACTCCCAATAAACAAATAAGGATTTATTAATAACTCACTGTGCCAGATTCCTCTTCTTTTCTTCTTTCTTCTTCTTTTCTTCTTCCTGTTCTTCTACTATAGAATGTCGGTTGTAGTCTTTATAAAGACCTTTTGTTGTCTTCTTCTGTATACCGAGGATCGTAAGAGTCGCTGCAAATAGCTCAAAAATCGCTTTAAATCTCTAAATCGCTCTATTTCATGTAATGGGGAGAGAGAGAAGAGACTGTGAGCTCTGTGATCCGGACCCTCTCTGCCATTTGTATTCAGTTAAATGTTAAGGTTGCTACATGAGAGCAGGGCAGATACCCGGGGCAAAGGGGCAGAACTCTAAGGAGCCCTGTCAATACTGGGAGGAAAAATGTATGTATTGTATGGCCTCCAAATGTTTATGGGGTCCCCAGTCAAAAAAAAATATATATATTTGCAGTGCAAAACTGCCAAACCTGTGTCTGTGTCTCCCAACCAGCGCTAAGATAATGTCATCTCTAAAATTCTCCAAATTCACTAAAATCTGTGAGAGGAGCAACATCCGCTAGTCTAGGGGGGCATCACCCAACTATTTCCATCTTTTTTTAGCTAAAATAAGGGTTATTTGGCAAAAAAATCTCTCAGAAGGGGATTCAGACTTACCTCTCACCACAAAGTCAACCAACGGACAAACCCAACTGTCACATTGCTGTGTGTGAAGTCATCTCTGGTCACATGTCATGAAATGTTTTTTTGTCATAACATTTACAGACAACTTTAAAACCATGGGTTTTTGTAACACTACAAAAGAGTTTCTGGTGGGGCTTCCCTTTAATGTTACTGCTAAATACATGGTGATAGCGAGTGCAGAATAAATATATAAAGACAAACAAATAGAGCATCTGATCAAATCCATATTTCTTTGTGACAAGGCACCTAATAAAGAAATATTGATATTAGACAGGAACGTTAGAGATAGCTGTTTGCCTCTCCTGCTATAGCCCATTGCATTCAGAATTTGGCTACTATGTTTGATAGCTATTGCTATGGCAAACTTGTAGATATATAATATATATTATTGCACTCACCGGTACATGTAGTATTCATTTAACGGCCCGTTGTCTCTAAATTATTATACTAAACTTGTGTGTTATCCCTGAAAAAAAGTTGCGAAGATTGTGAACAAATTGCTGGTGGCAGAAATATATGAAACATGTATAAAACTAAATGACTGATATGATGATGTTCGTGTTATAATGAAACTAATCCAACGCATTGAAACAAAATTTATTTAAACCAGACTGGCCGACAGGACATCCCAGCAGAAGTCCCATTCAATGGGGTTTGTTATGAGTTTGCGGTTGTTGCAGGGGTTGAGGGACATCTAGATCGAGAGAGGGCCTGAGAGGGGGCTTCTAATTCCAATATTACTATAACGCACCGTTTAGGCCTGCTGGGAAATGATTGAGTGGGAATGTAAGGGATTGTAAGGGACATAATAAACACTCCCCACTCTGGCGATTCAGTGGCTACCAATGAAAGAACGAGTATTTTAGAGACAGAAATGACAGAAAGTTAATGTACGTGCCCTACAAACTTGGGACAAACTGGTAGCTTCAGGCAGATAATAAGCAACCCCACCACCCCAAGCAGCACTATTAGGCACCTCACCAAGGAGTAATACGCTATTATTAAATGAAACAGGACAAAGATCTGAGGAATTCACTCAGCACCCTAGACCAGGGTTTTCTCTAGAATACTATCTCTCCTAAGCTAGGGATCACCCTACAAAAGCTTACTGCACAATACGAACACCAAATGAAAGTACAGAACAGAAGAAGAAATAGACACCGTAAACACCAGACACCGAACTACCCTGCATATTGTTTCTTCATTATAATAAAATCAAATAAAATACATTGAAAAAAATAAAGGAGACCAATCCAAAGCTGCTAAGAAAGAAGCCATTCTATAACATACTAAATGTTAGCCTGAAAGGGAATCACCCCGTTAGACACAGCCACAGGAAGCACGCCAATAAACCATTTATATGTTAAAATCTAAAAAATGGGTCAGAAACTGAGAACTGGTAAGCATTTGCTACTGTGTGGGTGCATGGTGATATCAATGGCAGATAGTACAGGTATGGGATCCCTTATCCAAAACCCGCTATCCAGAAAAGCTCCGAATTACGGAAACCCCGTTCCCCATAGACTCCATTTTAATCAAAATAATTCAGATTTTAAAAATGATTGCCTATTTTATATAAAACAGTACCTTGTAACTGATCCCAACTAAGATATAAATAATCCTTATTGGATGCAAATAATCCTATTGGGTTAATTATGTTTGATGATTTTTTAGTAGATTTAAGGTATGGAGATCCAAATATACGGAAAGACCCCTTATCCGGAATGCCCGAGCAAGATCTGAAGGTCTAGAACTTAGCTTAGCGGTCTATGATGTGGAACTCAGTAAATGATCTAATGAGGCATCTCGGTTCTAATACAGGTGGCTTTGTTTCCGAAGCAGGAATAACGCACAGAGCTGCAGCCCAAGTGCAGTTAATTTAGTACCAAACAGAAATGTCAATTATTTGTAATTATTTATTGGTAATAACCAGCTGTCCAGCCCTTAGGGATTAATAAAAGGATTTTTGTGTATGTTATTTTTTTTCCAAGTGAGACTATTATATTATTTTACTTGTGAGGAAAGGACACATCTTTGTTGTTGTGGAGTCACTGTAACTGTTGCTTCCCCAGTACTAATCAATTTTTTATAAATGTTTTTGAGGAAAAAACATTTTACGTTATTTTTTAGTTCCTAAAATTCTCCCTCTTCCCTTGATGAACATAAAAGGCAGAGCAATGCCCATATATGCCCAATATAGCACAAAGGAGTACGGATAATGTCACGCGTGGCGCTTTGCTAGTGCTCTTACCCACAGGGCCGGATTCTCTTCTGGGTCGCCCCCGAGACCGCCCCTGTTGGTGCCCCCCCACCTGTGCACATGCGCGAACGGCGCGACAACCCCCCCCCCGCAGCGCGAGTGCGCTCTTTTAACTCCCATACTGAGCTGTGGGGAGAGGTCGACTGCCCGTTATGGGAGATAAATTTAAAAATTTCTTGCGGCGGGGCGGCATGCCGCCCCTAAACTTCTCGCCGCCCTAGCCCGGGCCTTTGTGGCCTTGCCACAAATCGGGCCTGCTTACCCATGGCCTACAGTGCAAAGGCCTTGACTATTAATGGCCTCCACTCTAAAGCATTTAAATGTTACAAGCACAAATCTCCTGGTGTGCCTTTACCGGTTAGTGCCTTATGGTGGCAGCTCATTTACTGGTGACACAATTGGGGGATTTTCCAAAAAGAATCTAGTGTAATATGTTATGGCATTTACATCTTATAACGTGCCTTATAAGCGGTTTGCATGGAAACATAAGCAATCAGCTACTGGGCAGTACATAACCCCATTAGACTCCGCAGAACGGAGTAAGATTTTCAGAAACCTGTGGGTGTGTAGGGTGAGATACATTTTGTAAAGAAGAAATTCATTTTGATCCGAAAATCTCAACATTTGACATTGGACATTTAGGGGGCTATATGGAGCTGAAACTGATAAACTTGTTTGCACTAGTATGTACCCATGGTGGGGTAAAAAGAGGTTAATGGCAAATAGTACCAGTAAAGTTTGTAGTTTAATCTGATTAATATAGACTAGGGAAAAGGTCCTAATAAAACCACTATGCCCCATAAATAATCTCACAGCAAAAACCTGCTGTTTGTTGAGGGATGATCTGTCCCGGATTCATATACGCGACACTGTGCAAGACTGGAGTTGTAACCCAAGGCTCATTCTCGTAAATTCTGCTGTCTCTATGGGGATATATGGGGATTTTTTCCCAATTTTTTTTTTCTTTCAGATTTTTAGGGTTAAAAGTCACAGAAAAAAAAAGTTGTGACTTTTGCAAATGGCAAAAATCCAAAATCTGACAGTTTGACAGCTTAAATTATATCAGATATCACAGTTCCCTTTGGGGGAAAGAGTGGGCCGTTGGGCAGCAGGGACCTTCCTGTTCCTTCAGCCTTTGCCCCCCCTGCAATTCTCTGCATCATGGCGGCCCTCCTCTGGTTTCAGCAGCCCTCCTGCCTCTCCAGCCTGTATACAAGTTAGTGACACACACGTATACATATATTTCTGGGGGGTCGAGGGGGTCGCACACTTACAGCACTTGTACATACTCACACACACTGTGCAATTTGCCACATGCACACACTTTTACTATTGTTTAGCTTTTATTTATTTTACTATTGTGTGGTTATTTTGCCTTCAAAAACTGCCCTAATACTAATGCAGTATCTTTTGTATTTCATGTCAATTGGATTTGTAGCGTTATTCAGTTTTTAGCCATTTTATTGCATTTTCAGCTCTGCATATTTGTTGCCTGTAAAACCGAATTGGGGAAACAAGTGAAACTTGGGTTCTGGCTGCTGCTCTCCTTGGGTTGGTTTTATTGCATTCTACCATGTTGTTTACCCCTTTGTATTTCCCTGAATATGTACAGGTACTTTCCCAACATATGTGGCTTTCTGGGGTAAACATATTTGTGTCTCTTTATCCACATAAATGAGTGTATTTTGCTGTAGTTGTGTTGTGTTAACTAAACCCGCGCCAATATATAGATAATTCCTCAATAAAAAAGTGTAAATGATGTGTCAGTGATAAACTTATATAATGTCTTCAGCAATGGACA
Source organism: Xenopus tropicalis (assembly GCF_000004195.4). Taxonomy (NCBI): domain Eukaryota; kingdom Metazoa; phylum Chordata; class Amphibia; order Anura; family Pipidae; genus Xenopus; species Xenopus tropicalis. The sequence continues at coordinate 18,409,784 of NC_030684.2, forward strand.
GTCTGTGGGCTACATTGGACGTGCGTTCACAGAGAATTTGAAAATCCTGACGCTGAAACGATGAGTCCACTTTAACAGTTTCAAGTTGGGCGGTCATTGATGGGTAAATCCATTTAATCACTAAGAGAATCTCCGAGTTCAGGATCAGGTATTGTTTTAGTCGCGATGCTTTGCACTGAGTCCAGGGAGGGTGAATAGTCTTCTTGGTCTGCAGCCTGGTCAGCGCTTTGGGAAATGTTTGGGTTCCTGTTAGTATGGTTTTCATTTATATTTACTATGTTTTATTTGCCATCTTGGCCACACCCCTGCTGGCATTTATATTTACTATGTTTTATTTGCCATCTTGGCCACACCCCCGCTGGCATTTATATTGACTATGTTTTATTTGCCATCTTGACCACAACCCCACTGGCATTCATATTTAGGATGTTTTTATCTTGGTACCAAATGACCTGTAGGAGATAGGATCCTGTAAACTGGAAGCTTTGAGGTGTTTTTTAACTAATTTCATATTTATAAAAACCAATAACTGTTAGAAAAGGCTTTACAGTTCTGGTAGTTTGGAGTAGAAAGACATATTTGCCCATTTCGGATTTTCCAAAATAGTTTTTTTTTTTCCAAAAATTATGGTTTGCCTGGGGTAATCCTACTGTGAGTAGAGTCTGGCCTTGCTGTCGTAAAGTGTTTCAGGCACAATCTGTTAGTGTACTGCTGGGTGTTTTTGACACATACCCAGGGCCGGAACCAGGGGTAGGCAGAAGTGGTACCTGCCTAGGGGCGCAACTATGTGTGTGTGTGGGGGGGTGGCTCAGCAGGTACCTCTGCCTACCCCCCTTCTTGCTGCTGCGCTTCCCCCCATGACATTAATACGTGTGCACTCACTCTCAAAAATGTGGTTAATAGCCCAGTACTTAGGCCCATTCCAAGAGTAATTATGTCATCTAATTACATAAAGTCCCCCCACCCCCCCTCAGTGCCGCTGAAGACAGGAATGAAGAATGTATTCATGGGAGTACGCTGGTCTCTGTGCTCCCCCAACTTTTTTTGCACTGCATTCAGTTAACGTTATCTTCTAGTATGTTATAGAATGGCCTATTCTAAGCAACTTTCGCAATTGGTCTTAATTATTCATTTTTTATATTCTATTTGTCTTTTTCTTCTTCCAACTCTTTGCAGCTTTCAAATGGGGATCACGTTACCCCAGCGTCCAACAACTGGTTGCTCTGTGAAGCTGAAGTTTTATTGTTGTTTGTTACTTTCATAACTTCTTTTTCTATTCGGGTCCTCTCCTATTCATATTCCAGCCTCTCATTCAAACTGCTCACTGGTTGCTAAGGTCATTTAGTTCTAGTAACGTTGCCCAAGTCTTCAAACCCCTGCCTATTCTCTTCATTACTGACCCACAAGTCCTACATTGAAGTTGTTTTTCTGAAATTTTATTTCTTTAAAGCACTGACTTCTTATCATGGAAACAAAAAAAAACGAGAGAAACCACCGAGACCAACAATGACTTGGAAGGAGCTACAGACCCAGTATTTGGCAACTGAGTAAAAGTGCATCAGGCAGCCGTATCAAGCTCTGTGTATGGCACTGAGGGGCGCCTCGCGCCATCTGAATAAACAACTGCCTGCAGCAAATGTGCCGAAATCAGAATGGGGGCAAAATCTTTCCCGGCGGTGAGCCTAGCTGGTACGTATTTACATCAACCGCTTCTCTTACTGCGGCGGCTCTATACAATAGAGTGTTGGCACTGAATGCACAGAGATGGGTGGGTATTGAGACGGCCAATTCATTACAATAGATTTTATTGTCAGTGAAACAATTCTAGGCCGAAGGTACACGGAGCGTTTGCTCTTAGTCTGCGTTTTTCTGCAGGGTGAGAATCCCTTCCGTATTTCTGCACCTCAGTAAAACTGCATCTGCCCAAAAACTCCTGCTTTGGTGTTTTCCAGGCCGATCCCTGCTCGGGGAAGGAGGATTCTGTACTTCTCAATGCAGTTTTACAGAGGTGCGTAAGGGTGTGGATCCGCTTTCTTAGCCTGCAAAAAAAAACAGAGCAGTGGAGCAAACACTCCGTGTTCCCTCACTTAACTGCATTTCTGCCCGCTGATCTCACTGGGCGAGCAAAAAATGTGCTGTTTTTTTATTCCCTTTTTTTTATCCTTGTTACCTAATGACATATGGGGAGACAGGGTGCTGTAAAATGTAAGTTTTGAGTTGTAAGACATAACTACCCATAAGTGCCCATTTTGGACGGATTTCTAAGGTAAATGTATATTTTGTCATTTTGCGCCACATAAAATACAGTAAATGTATTAATTTTGCAGTAGCTGTAGTGCCCTGCGGGACCAACTTGTATGCACTATTGTGATGCTATAGGCCAGATACTTTGGCAATCCTATGCATATGGGCGTCAGCGGCCCATTTCTTGCTGGTATTATTTTTTCCATCTCCCCCTATGTTAGTGCCTAACACCTCTCTTCTTGCCTTTGGCCTCTTAAGGCTCTCACCTTTCATTTTTGCAGGCCCATTTTTACCAGCCCCGTGTAGCTTGTGCCCAATTCGCAGCTATTCAGGAGAGCCCAGTACACACCACCAAAATCCCCAAACTGAAACCTGGAGGGAGCGAGTGTAAATACATCAGCACAGCGTTACCCAATGAGATGTATCCCCCTGCCCAACGGCTGCACAACTCTGCTGATATAAAAGCTTTTTGTACCTTCCGATTTAGTTGGTGCTGCAATTCATACAGTTCTGCCTACGCCGCGCAACTCCTGCACAATGTCACAACGCGCTACGCAGACAAAGCTGTACATGGCGGGGCAGTGCAATTGGACATTGTGCAGGAGGTGTGTGGCCAAGGCGCTACTGTATGAGGGTACAAAAAGCTTTGATGTTACCAGAATTACAGGCGCAGCCATTGGACAGGGGGATAATATTAAATGTGTAATGCTGTGATTTTATGCCCACATGAATTTAAAATTCGCCTCCCTCGTGGTTTCCGCTCCTGTGCCGAGGCCCCCAGACCCTGCTCCCGTGTTTTGCTCTAGAACTTGCTGAGAACAGAAGATTTTATGACCCACGAAAGTTAACTTAAAGATGGACTAGCTTTTGTTCTGCTTTGAAGGTGAACTTACCCTTTACATTACATTGTGCTGTATTATTACTTAGCCACAGCAATTGGTTCAGGTGCCGCGGGTCCGGCTGTCCTGGGCCTGCGCCGAATCCCTGCAGAGAAATGTTCTGCCCTTTAGTTCTGCCGCCAGATTTAAAGAAAGTTATTTAATTCCCCATATAGGCACCTGAGGGTCTTCCCTTAGTGCCTTTTCCTGGCAGGCACGTATTCTGACCACTAACCACGCTGGGAAATAATTCATTTTGTTATTTCATTGATTTGCCCAATTGTCTTTCATTTTGTGATTTTATTGCAGTTTTACACTTGCCACTGTTGTTCGTTGCATTTCTTTTTGGTATTTGGTATTGGCACGTTCAGAGACATGGGACTTTCCAAATCAGTTGTATTTTTGGGCATATGGATTTCTCGCCTGCCAACCCAGCTTTTGCACACAGAGCCCCCTGTCAGCGTATTATGTGCCGTAACCCCCCTAACACAGCAAAGCTATGCTAAAAACAGATCAGGAACACTAATACAGGGATAAAAAATGCAACCAGAAAAAACAAAAATTGTGCAAATCAGTGAAACAACAAATAAGTCACATGACAGCGTAATAGTATGAGTCAGAATATTTGAATATCTAAATTGTGTGCTGTATGTGTGTGTAAATGTGTGTAAGTGTGTGTAAGTGTCCTGTCCTGAAGCGTGCCTGGTCCTCTGTGCTACAGTCCTAGTCCTCCATGTGCAGGAAGTCAGTGGGCCGGCGCTGGGGGGAAGAAGGAAGCGGAACCAAGCAGCAGACGCGATGCGATCGTGCGACGATCACGTCACAGAGCCGACATGACAGCCCCGCCTGGCTCGTTGCCCAGGGAGCTGTCATCGCTAGAAACCCTCTGCAGCGCCTCTCCAGAAAAGAATCTTTATCTGCCAAACAACAGTAAAAGGGTTAAATGTTTTTTGAGTGAGAAAAAATAAGTTGCACAACAAAAAGTACTGTGCTGTAGGAAAAAGAGTTGCCTGCGTAAAAATACATCACGTCTGCATGTCAAGAATTACCGGTTTGCTAATTTTGGTGAAACAGGACATATTCGCTCATCACTAGTTGGCACCTCATTTATACTACTAAAAGGATTCCGACTTGATAGGTATGGGGTACTTTATTTCTGAATTACACTACATTGCAAATAATTCACTCTACCATTTAAATTTTATTCTTGGACCCAACTAATATATATTATTTTTTAGTTGTAAAAGGGCCCAAAAGGGCCAAAGTCAAGAGCTATAAGGGTTTCTCCTGCTTGGGTGCTATCTCCTGCCTACCACAAGTGGGGCTACTCAAAACATTGGCAAAAAAAGATTTCTGACCCCTTTCTGAACTCTATCATGCTGAGATCTTCAGGTAAAACATAAGGCAGCCCTACAGGAGACCTGCTTTGTGGAAGGTAAGGGTCTGGGGTTTCAGAGATCATTGTATTTAATGGATTTGAAGGCTTATGGTTCTCACTGTGTGTATAATTAGTGTATTTTGTGTGGTGTTAACAAAGTGTTCATTTCCCAGTCTTTCAGGCATTTCTGGAAGTTAATGGACTGCTTATTCCCCATTTTCCAAGGATCGTACCCAGCATGTGTGGAGTTAATGGAATGTTTATTGCCCTTTTTTGCAAGGATCGTACCGGCCTGTGTGGAGTTAATGGAATGTTTATTGCCCTTTTTCCAAGGATCGTACCGGCATGTGTGGAGTTAATGGAATGTTTATTGCCCTTTTTCCAAGGATCGTACCGGCATTGTGAGAAGTTAATGGAATGTTTATTGCCCATTTTTCCAAGATCTTTCCAGCATGTGTGGAGTTAATGGAGCGGTACATCAGGGTAGGGGGGCCCATTTCTGGCCAGACTATACAGGTGGGGGCACATACCATGAGCAGGAGAGAAGGAGGATCAGAGAGGAGCTGCAGGGGGTGAGTATGGAGAGAAATCCCTCTATATTAACCCTTAGCAGTGTGTTTGCTCCCTGCTGTCTCTCTTCAGCCCCCTCTGCCTCTGCCCCCTACCAACTCCCAATTTCTCTCTCAATCCCACTGCCCACCTTTAAAACTCCCTGTTTCCCTTATGCATGATGTTGGCACTACAAATATACAGGCTATGTGCCTGTGGGCATTATACATGATGTTTGCACTGCATATATACTGGCTGTGTGCCCTGTGGCATTATACATGATGTTGGCGCTGCATATATACTTGCTGTGTGCCCTGTGGGCATTATACATGATGTTTGGCGCTGCATATATACTGGCTGTATGCATTGTGGGCATTATACATGATGTTGGCGCTGCATATATACTTGCTGTGTGCCCTGTGGGCATTATACATGATGTTTGCACTGCATATATACTGGCTATGTGCCCTGTGGGCATTATACATGATGTTGGCGCTGCATATATACTGTCTGTGTGCCCTGTGGGCATTATACATGGTGTTGGCACTGCATATATACTGTCTGTGTGCCCGGTGGGCATTATACATGGTGTTGGCGCTGCATATATACTGTCTGTGTTCCCTGTGGGCATTATACATGGTGTTGGCGCTACATATATACTGTCTTTGTTCCCTGTGGGAATTTTACATGGTGTTGGCGCTTCATATATATTGTCTGTGTGCCCTGTGGGCATTATACATGGTGTTGGCACTGCATATATACTGGCTATGTGCCCTGTGGGCATTATACATGATGTTGGCGTGGCATATATACTGGCTGTGTGCACTGTGGGCATTATACATGATGCCCACAGGGCATGTGTATCCCACAGGCACAGAGTGTAACTGTGGGATAGTGAGTATAGTAAGGCAAGATGGTATCAGGGGTACAGAGTATAACTGTGGGATAGTGTGTATAGTAAGGCAAGATGGTATCGGGTACAGAGTATAACTGTGGGATAGTGAGTATAGTAAGGCAAGATGGTATCGGGTACAGAGTGTAACTGTGGGATAGTGAGTATAGTAAGGCAAGATGGTATCAGGGGTACAGAGTGTAACTGTGGGATAATAAGTATAGTAAGGCAAGATGGTATTAGAGGTATAGGGTGTAACTGTGGGATAGTGAGTAGCTAAATAAATATATGGCAACACACTAATGCTGGATGTTGGCACAGGTATACAGGATGGATAGTGGGGGCTAAATAAATATATGGCTACACATTAATGCTGGATGTTGGCACAGGTACACGGGATGGATAGTGGTGGCTAAATAAATATATGGCTACACATTAATGCTGGATGTTGGCACAGGTACACGGGATGGATAGTGGGGGCTAAATAAATATATGGCTACACACTAATGCTGGATTCTGGCACAGGTACACGGGGCAGAAAGTGGGGGTAAATAAATAAATGGCTACACACTAATGCTGGATTCTGGCACAGGTACACGGGGCAGAAAGTGGGGGCTAAATAAATAAATGCCTACACACTAATGCTGGATTCTGGCACAGGTACACGGGGCAGAAAATGGGGGTAAATAAATATAATGGCTACACACTAATGCTTGATTCTGGCACAGGTACACGGGGCAGAATGTTGGGGTAAATAAATATATGGCTACACACTAATGCTGGATGCTGGCACAGGTACACGGGCAGAAAGTGGGCGGGTAAATAAATATATGGCTACACACTAATGCTGGATGCTGGCAGAGGTACACGGGGCAGAAAGTGGGGGGCTAAATAAATATATGGCTACACACTAATGCGTGTACAGTACACGGGGCAGAAAGTGGGGGTAAATAAATATATGGGCTACACACTAATGCTGAAGCTGGCACAGGTACACGGGCAGAAGTGGGGGGCTAAATAAATATATGGCTACACACTAATGCTGGATGCTGGCACAAGGTTCACGGGGCAGAAAGTGGGGGTAAATAAATATATGGCTACACACTAATGCTGGTGCTGGCACAGGTACACGGGGCAGAAAGTGGGGGCTAAATAAATATATGGCTACACACTAATGCTGGATGCTGGAACAGGTACACGGGCAGAAAGTTGGGGCTAAATAAATATATGGCTACACACTAATGCTGGATGCTGGCACAGGTACACGGGGCAGAAAATGGGGGTAAATAAATATATGGCTACACACTAATGCGGTTGCTGGCACAGGTACACGGGCAGAAAATGGGGGTAAATAAATATATGGCTACACACTAATGCTTGATGCTGCACAGGTACACGGGGCAGAAAGTGGGGGCTAAATAAATATATGGCTACACACAATGCTGGATGCTGGCACAGGTACACGGGGCAGAAAAGTTGGGGCTAAATAAATATATGGCTACACACTAATGCTGGATGCTGGCACAGGTACGGGGCAGAAAGTGGGGGCTAAATAAATATATGGCTACACACTAATGCTGGATGCTGGCACAGGTACACGGGGCAGAATGTTGGGGTAAATAAATATATGCTACACACTAATGCTGGGATGCTGGCACAGGTACACGGGGCTGAAAGTGGGTGCTAATAAATATATGGCTACACACTAATGCTGGATGCTGGCCACAGGTACACAGGACAGAGAGTGGGGGCTAAATAAATATTATGGCTACACATTAGTGCTGGATGCTGGCACAGGTACACAGGACAGAGAGTGGGGGCTAAATAAAATATATGGCTACCACACTAATGCTGGATGCTGGCACAGGTACACCAGGACAGAGAGTGGGGGGCTAAATAAATATATGGCTACACATTAGTGCTGGATGCTGGCACAGGTACACAGGACAGAGAGTGGGGGCTAAATAAATATATGGCTACACACTAATGCTGGATGCTGGCACAGGTACACAGGACAGAGAGTGGGGGCTAAATAAATATATGGCTACACACTAATGCTGGATGCTGGCACAGGTACACGGGGCAGAATGTTGGGGTAAATAAATATATGGCTACACACTAATGCTAGATGCTGGCACAGGTACACGGGGCAGAAAATGGGGGTAAATAAATATATGGCTACACACTAATGCTGGATTCTGGCACAGGTACACGGGGCAGAATGTTGGGGTAAATAAATATATGGCTACACACTAATGCTGGATGCTGGCACAGGTACACGGGGCAGAAAGTGGGGGTAAATAAATATATGGCTACACACTAATGCTGGATGCTGGCACAGGTTCACGGGGCAGAAAGTGGGGGTAAATAAATAAATGGCTCCACACTAATGCTGGATGCTGACACAGGTACACGGGGCAGAAAGTGGGGGCTAAATAAATATATGGCTACACACTAATGCTGGATGCTGGCAGAGGTACACGGGAGGGAAAGTGGGGGCTAAATAAATATATGGCTACACATTAATGCTGGATGCTGGCAGAGGTACACGGGAGGGAAAGTGGGGGATAAGTAAATATATGGCTACACACTAATGCTGGATGCTGGCACAGGTTCACGGGGCAGAAAGTGGGGTAAATAAAATAAATGGCTACACACTAATGCTGGATGCTGGCACAGGTACACGGGGCAGAAAGTGTGGGCTAAATAAATATATGGCTACACACTAATGCTGGATGCTGGCACAGGTACACGGGGCAGAAAATGGGGGTAAATTAATATATGGCTACACACTAATGCTGGATTCTGGCACAGGTACACGGGGCAGAATGTTGGGGTAAATAAATATATGGCTACACACTAATGCTGGATGCTGGCACAGGTACACGGGGCTGAAAGTGGGTGCTAAATAAATATATGGCTACACACTAATGCTGGATGCTGGCACAGGTACACAGGACGGAGAGTGGGGGCTAAATAAATATATGGCTACACATTAGTGCTGGATGCTGGCACAGGTAAACTGGGCAGAAAGTGGGGGCTAAATAAATATATGGCTACACACTAATGCTGGATGCTGGCAGAGGTACACGGGGCAGAATGTGGGGGCTAAATAAATATATGGCTACACCACCTAATGCTGGATGCTGCAGAGGTACACGGGGCAGAAGTGGGGGCTAAATAAATATATGGCTACACTAATGCTGGATGCTGGCACAGGTACACGGGATCGAAAGTGGGGGCTAAATAAATATATGGTTACACACTAATGCTGGATGCTGGCACAGGTACACGGGATCGAAAGTGGGGGCTAAATAAATATATGGCTACACACTAATGCTGGATGCTAGCACAGGTACACGGGAGGGAAAGTGGGGGCTTAAATAAATATATGGCTACACTAATGCTGGATGCTGGCACAGGTACACAGGATCGAAAGTGGGGGCTAAATAAATATATGGCTACACACTAATGCTGGATGCTGGCACAGGTACACGGGGCAGAAAGTGGGGGCTAAATAAATATATGGCTACACATTATTGCTGGATGCTGGCACAGGTACACGGGGCAGGAAAGTGGGGGCTAAATAAATATATGGCTACACATTATTGCTGGATGCTGGCACAGGACACGGGGCAGAAAGGTGGGGGCTAAATAATTATATGGCTACACACTAATGCTTGTTTCTGGCACAAGTACACGGGACAGAAAGTGGGGGCTAAATAAATATATGGCTACACACTAATGCTGGATGCTGGCACAGGTACACGGGGCAGAAAGTGGGGGCTAAATAAATATATGGCTACACACTAATGCTTGATGCCGGCACAGGTACACGGGGCAGAAAGTGGGGGCTAAATAAATATATGGCTACACACTAATGCTGGATGCTGGCACAGGTACACGGGGCAGAAAGTGGGGGCTAAATAAATATATGGCTACACACTAATGCTTGATGCCGGCACAGGTACACGGGGCAGAAAGTGGGGGCTAAATAAATATATGGCTACACACTAATGCTGGATGCTGGCACAGGTACACGGGACAGAAAGTGGGGGCTAAATAAATATATGGCTACACACTAATGCTTGTTTCTGGCACAAGTACACGGGACAGAAAGTGGGGGCTAAATAAATATATGGCTACACACTAATGCTGGATGCTGGCACAGGTACACGGGGCAGAAAGTGGGGGCTAAATAAATATATGGCTACACACTAATGCTTGATGCCGGCACAGGTACACGGGGCAGAAAGTGGGGGCTAAATAAATATATGGCTACACACTAATGCTGGATGCTGGCACAGGTACACGGGGCAGAAAGTGGGGGCTAAATAAATATATGGCTACACACTAATGCTGGATGCTGGCACAGGTACACGGGGCAGAAAGTGGGGGCTAAATAAATATATGGCTACACATTATTGCTGGATGCTGGCACAGGTACACGGGGCAGAAAGTGGGGGCTAAATAAATATATGGCTACACATTATTGCTGGATGCTGGCACAGGTACACGGGCAGAAAGTGGGGGCTAAATAATTATATGGCTACACACTAATGCTGGATGCCGGCACAGGTACACGGGGCAGAAAGTGGGGGCTAAATAAATATATGGCTACACACTAATGCTGGATGCCGGCACAGGTACACGGGGCAGAAAGTGGGGGCTAAATAAATATATGGCCTACACACTAATGCTTGATGCCGGCACAGGTACACGGGGCAGAAAGTGGGGGCTAAATAAATATATGGCTACACACTAATGCTGGATGCTGGCACAGGTACACAGGGCAGAAAGTGGGGGCTAAATAAATATATTGCTACACACTAATGCTGGTACAGGTACACTGGGTAGAAAGTGGGGGCTAAATAAATATATGGCTACACACTAATGCTGGATATAGGTACACGGGGCAGAAAGTGGGGGCTAAATAAATATATGGCTACACACTAATGCTGGTACAGGTACACGGGGTAGAAAGTGGGGGCTAAATAAATATATGGCTGTATGTGCGAACCCGCACCTGGAAGAGCCAAATTCAAGGGGCTAAAGAGCCGCTTGTGGGTCAAGACCCACAGTTTCCAACCATTGCCCTAGTTATAAAGTCCTTATTATATTAGGGTCAGTTTTATCAAGGGCCATTTAGCCATCCAGTATATTTTGGGGGTGTGGGAGGAAAGCAGAGTGCCCTGAGGAAACACACAGAGACAGGTCTGGATTGGGATTCAAAATAGAAACAGCCCCACAGGCCCAATAAATAGTGACAGTCTATGGCATATTACAGAAGCCCCTCTGGCATTTGCCAGAACCCACAGATTGCCAGTTTAGGAATGAAGAGAGATTATATAACTTCTTGCAGTTATTGCCCAGGTTAAAATCAAACCCCCAGCACTACAAGGCAATATACTAACCGTTGAGCCACTAGTGATCAATATGGTATTGTAGTGGTTTTGTGCATCCTTAGTTTTGTCACTGCACCCCATCTCCTGGAAACTGCAGAGGTCAAAGCAAGTGGCTGCATTTACATGAATATATATATATATATATACACACACATTTACGAAATGCGTACTTTTCTGAATGCTTGGGGTGGGAAGGCATTAGGAGCTTTGACCTTGAAGTACCCTTGTCTTGCTTGCCACAAAGTCACAAGACACATTTATTATTTTCCAAAATCCATAGCTGATTATTATAATGAATCTATATATTGTTTGTCTTTGCAGTCCACATTCTTGCAACTCAGGCTGTCTCCTGGTCTTCGAAAGGTCCTTTTTGGCACGGCTCTTGGTACGGTCGCCCTAGCCCTGGCTGCACACCAGCTAAAACGGCACAAGCACAAGAAGAAGCAGATTACAGCAGGCAATGGAGGCCTAAACTCGGCGGGGTGCCTGGCTCTGTTTTGCCCGTTAGGCGTTCTTCCTCAGCTAAAAAAGGTGAGCGATATTGCTGTGTTTGCTGCCTGGGCAAATATAGATTCCTGACAAATCATATGACGCACGGAAATCTGTAGAGATTTGGGAACAAAATCCAGCACCAGGATTATCTGATCGGTGGGGGAGGTATTGATCATGTAAGCCATTTAGGCAAAGGATTATTTCCAAGAAAGAGACATCTGGGAGCAGTTTAATGGGCATACAACGATGCTAATTACAGCTCAGATTGTATATCCCTTAGGTAATATTAGGAAGGCTCAGTGCTTCTCAGATTGTGAGACTTCTTGCTAAATTGGTACGGCTCTACTCTTTCTGTTGCCCACATACATCTAGTAAATGTTTAGAATAGAATGTCATTAAGAACACAAAAAGGTTAAAATGCTAGATGATACCCATGTGTTGGGCACCTTCCATCAGGGCAGTATTTTCTAGGGATGCACCGAATCTAGGATTCAGTATTCAACCAAGATTCTGCCTTTTTCAGCAGGATTTAGATTCAGCCGAATCCACGTTCCTGGCCGGACCAAATGCGAATCCGAAAAATCATGTGGCTTTTTTACATGTAAACACGGAAGCTGAAATTTTTTTGAGATTTAACCCTTCCAAACCCTAATTAGCATATGCTAATTAGGATTGGGTTCGGTATTGGGCCGAATCCTTTACGAAGGGAGAATCCTTGGGAGAAGGGGCTCAGGTTCCTACAGACTACTTGCTGCAAAATGTAGAGCAGAGGGGGAGATCCAACTGACACATGCAATAGTCTGTGTACCCCGATCACCGATGGGGCAGTTGAAAAATAGTGGATTTTCTGGAGCAGGTCCAGGGGGGGCCATTTTACAAAACTTTACCCAAAGTGGCTTTTTTTTTTTTTTTTTTTTAAACTTTGTTTTTATTAGTTGTTTTACAACAAAGTAGGATGCATACAAAATATGTGGAACAATGGGGGTTAAAGAAAGTAGAATAGGGGTTGGATAGAGGGTTAGAGGTAAAGGGGGGGGGTTGGACTCTCGCCTTGCCGTTTTCATCTGGGTGGTCTTTTTTCTTTTCTCTTTTTTTCCTTTTATTTAGGTAGCGTCTGGGATTTTCCCTTGGCATTGTCCGTTTTTAGATATGGTTAGTTGGTCGATTGTTTTGGTTTTCGGTCCAGGGTGTCCATATTTTTTCATATATGTCCATTTTGTGGTGGATGAGTGCGGTCAATTTTTCCATTGTAGATGTCCACCAGATTTTAGCATATATACCAGCTGTGTGCCCTGTGGGCTTTATACATGATGTTGGCGCTGCATATATACTGGCTGTGTGCCCTGTGGGCATTATACATGATGTTAGCACTGCATATATACTGGCTGTGTGCCCTGTGGGCATTATATATAATGTTGGCACTGCATATATACCGCCTGTGTGCCCTGTGGGCATATATATGATGTTGGCACTGCATATATACTGGTTGTGTGCCCTGTGGGCATTATATATGATGTTGGCACTACATATATACCGCCTGTGTGCCCTGTGGGCATTATATGTGATGTTGGCACTGCATATATACTGGTTGTGTGCCCTGTGGGCATTATACATGATGTTGGCACTACATATATACTGGCTGTGTGCCCTGTGGGCATTATACATGATGTTGGCTCTTCATATATACTGGCTGTGTTCCCTGTGGGCATTATAAATTATGTTGGCACTGCATATATACTGGCTGTGTGCCCTGTGGGCATTATAGATGGTATTGGCACTGCATATATACTAACTGTGTGCCCTGTGGGCATTATACATGATGTTGGCTCTTCATATATACTGGCTGTGTGCCCTGTGGTCATTATACATGATGTTGGCGCTGCATATATACCAGCTGTGTGTCCTGTGGGCATTATACATGATGTTGGCACTGCATATATACTGGCTATGTGTTTTGTGGGCATTATACATGATGTTGGCACTGCATATATACCGGCTTTGTGCCCTGTGGGCATTATAGATGATGTTGGCACTGCATATATACCGGCTGTGTGCCCTGTGGGCATTATAGATGATGTTGGCACTGCATATATACCAGCTGTGTGCCCTGTGGGCATTATATATGATGTTGGCACTGCATATATACCGGCTGTGTGCCCTGTGGGCATTATACATGATGTTGGCACTACAGATATACTGGCTGTGTGCCCTGTGGGCATTATACATGATGTTGGCTCTTCATATATACTGGCTGTGTTCCCTGTGGGCATTATATATGATGTTGGCACTGCATATATACTGGCTGTGTGCCCTTTGGGCATTATATATGATGTTGGCACTGCATATATACTGGTTGTGTGCCCTGTGGGCATTATACATGATGTTGGCACTACATATATACTGGCTGTGTGCCCGGTGTGCATTATACATGATGTTGGCACTGCATATATACCGCCTGTGTGCCCTGTGGGCATTATATATGATGTTGGCACTGCATATATACTGGTTGTTGCCCTGTGGGCATTATACATGATGTTGGCACTACATATATACTGGCTGTGTTCCCTGTGGGCATTATACATGATGTTGGTGCTGCATATATACTGGCTGTGTTCCCTGTGGGCATTATACATGATGTTGGTGCTGCATATATACTGGCTGTGTGCCCTGTGGGCATTATACATGATGTTGGCACTGCATATATACTGGCTGTGTGCCCTGTGGGCATTATACATGATGTTGTCACTGCATATATACTGGCTATGTGTCCTGTGGGCATTATAGATGATGTTGGCACTGCATATATACCGCCTGTGTGCCCTGTGGGCATTATATATGATGGTGGCACAGCATATAAACTGGCTGTGTGCCCTGTGGGCATTATACATAATGTTGGCACTGCATATATACTGGTTGTGTGCCCTGTGGGCATTATAGATGGTATTGCCACTGCATATATACTAACTGTGTGCCCTGTGGGCATTATACATGATGTTGGCACTGCATATATACTGGCTGTGTGCCCTGTGGGCATTATAGATGGTGTTGGCACTGCATATATACTGACTGTGTGCCTTGTGGGCATTATACATGATGTTGGCTCTACATATATACTTGCTGTGTGCCCTGTGGGCATAATATATGATGTTGGCACTGCATATATACTGGCTGTGTAGCCTGTGGGCATTATACATGATGTTGGCACTGCATATATACTGGTTGTGTGCCCTGTGGGCATTATAGATGGTATTGGCACTGCATATATACTAACTGTGTGCCCTGTGGGCATTATATATGATGTTGGCACTGCATATATACTGGCTGTGTGCCCTGTGGGCATTATACATGATGTTAGCACTGTATATATACTGACTGTGTGCCTTGTGGGCATTTTACATGATGTTGGCTCTTGATATATACTGGCTGTGTGCCCTGTGGGCATTATATATGATGTTGGCACTGCATATATACTGGCTGTGTGCACTGTGGGCATTATATATGATGTTGGCACTGCATATATACTGGCTGTGTTCCCTGTGGGCATTATAGATGATGTTGGCACTGCATATATACCGGCTGTGTGCCCTGTGGGCATTATAGATTATGTTGGCACTGCATATATACCGGCTGTGTGCCCTGTGGGCATTATATATGATGTTGGCACTGCATATATACTAACTGTGTGCCCTGTGGGCATTATACATGATGTTGGCTCTTGATATATACTGGCTGTGCGCCCTGTGGGCATTATATATGATGTTGGCACTGCATATATACTGGCTGTGTGCCCTGTGGGCATTATATATGATGTTGGCACTGCATATATACTGGCTGTGTGCCCTGTGGGCATTATAAATTATGTTGGCACTGCATATATACTGGCTGTGTGCCCTGTGGGCATTATAGATGGTATTGGCACTGCATATATACTAACTGTGTGCCCTGTGGGCATTATACATGATGTTGGCTCTTCATATATACTGGCTGTGTGCCCTGTGGTCATTATACATGATGTTGGCGCTGCATATATACCAGCTGTGTGCCCTGTGGGCATTATACATGATGTTGGCACTGCATATATACTGGCTATGTGTCCTGTGGGCATTATACATGATGTTGGCACTACAGATATACTGGCTGTGTGCCCTGTGGGCATTATACATGATGTTGGCTCTTCATATATACTGGCTGTGTTCCCTGTGGGCATTATATATGATGCTGGCACTGCATATATACTGGCTGTGTGCCCTTTGGGCATTATATATGATGTTGGCACTGCATATATACTGGTTGTGTGCCCTGTGGGCATTATACATGATGTTAGCACTACATATATACTGGCTGTGTGCCCTGTGGGCATTATACATGATGTTGGCTCTTCATATATACTGGCTGTGTTCCCTGTGGGCATTATACATGATGTTGGTGCTGCATATATACTGGCTGTGTGCCCTGTGGGCATTATACATGATGTTGGCGCTGCATATATACTGGCTGTGTGCCCTGTGGGCATTATACATGATGTTGGCGCTGCATATATACTGGCTGTGTGCCCTGTGGGCATTATACATGATGTTGGCACTGCATATATACTGGCTGTGTGCCCTGTGGGCATTATACATGATGTTGTCACTGCATATATACTGGCTATGTGTCCTGTGGGCATTATAGATGATGTTGGCACTGCATATATACCGCCTGTGTGCCCTGTGGGCATTATATATGATGGTGGCACTGCATATATACTGGCTGTGTGCCCTGTGGGCATTATACATAATGTTGGCACTGCATATATACTGGTTGTGTGCCCTGTGGGCATTATAGATGGTGTTGCCACTGCATATATACTAACTGTGTGCCCTGTGGGCATTATATATGATGTTGGCACTGCATATATACTGGCTGTGTGCCCTGTGGGCATTATAGATGGTGTTGGCACTGCATATATACTGACTGTGTGCCTTGTGGGCATTATACATGATGTTGGCTCTACATATATACTGGCTGTGTGCCCCGTGGGCATTATATATGATGTTGGCACTGCATATATACTGGCTGTGTAGCCTGTGGGCATTATACATGATGTTGGCACTGCATATATACTGGTTGTGTGCCCTGTGGGCATTATAGATGGTATTGGCACTGCATATATACTAACTGTGTGCCCTGTGGGCATTATATATGATGTTGGCACTGCATATATACTGGCTGTGTGCCCTGTGGGCATTATACATGATGTTAGCACTGTATATATACTGACTGTTAGCCTTGTGGGCATTATACATGATGTTGGCTCTTCATATATACTGGCTGTGTTCCCTGTGGGCATTATAGATGGTATTGGCACTGCATATATACTAACTGTGTGCCCTGTGGGCATTATACATGATGTTGGCTCTTGATATATACTGGCTGTGTTCCCTGTGGGCATTATATATGATGTTGGCACTGCATATATACTGGCTGTGTGCCCTGTGGGCATTATATATGATGTTGGCACTGCATATATACTGGCTGTGTTCCCTGTGGGCATTATAGATGATGTTGGCACTGCATATATACCGGCTGTGTGCCCTGTGGGCATTATAGATTATGTTGGCACTGCATATATACCGGCTGTGTGCCCTGTGGGCATTATATATGATGTTGGCACTGCATATATACTGGCTGTGTGCCCTGTGGGCATTATATATGATGTTGGCACTGCATATATACTGGCTGTGTGCCCTGTGGGCATTATATATGATGTTGGCACTGCATATATACTGGCTGTGTGCCCTGTGGGCATTTTAGATGGTGTTGGCTTTGCATATATACTAACTGTGTGCCCTGTGGGCATTATACATGATGTTGGCTCTTTATATATACTGTCTGTGTTCCCTGTTGGCATTATACATGATGTTGGCACTGCATATATACTGGCTGTGTGCCCTGTGGGCATTATACATGATGTTGGCACTGCATATATACTGGCTGTGTAGCCTGTGGGCATTATACATGATGTTGGCACTGCATATATACTGGTTGTGTGCCCTGTGGGCATTATAGATGGTATTGGCACTGCATA
Organism: Xenopus tropicalis; assembly: GCF_000004195.4. NCBI lineage: Eukaryota > Metazoa > Chordata > Amphibia > Anura > Pipidae > Xenopus > Xenopus tropicalis. The sequence goes on from NC_030684.2 coordinate 18,427,689, forward strand.
TATACTAACTGTGTGCCCTGTGGGCATTATATATGATGTTGGCACTGCATATATACTGGCTGTGTGCCCTGTGGGCATTATACATGATGTTAGCACTGTATATATACTGACTGTTAGCCTTGTGGGCATTATACATGATGTTGGCTCTTCATATATACTGGCTGTGTTCCCTGTGGGCATTATAGATGGTATTGGCACTGCATATATACTAACTGTGTGCCCTGTGGGCATTATACATGATGTTGGCTCTTGATATATACTGGCTGTGTTCCCTGTGGGCATTATATATGATGTTGGCACTGCATATATACTGGCTGTGTGCCCTGTGGGCATTATATATGATGTTGGCACTGCATATATACTGGCTGTGTTCCCTGTGGGCATTATAGATGATGTTGGCACTGCATATATACCGGCTGTGTGCCCTGTGGGCATTATAGATTATGTTGGCACTGCATATATACCGGCTGTGTGCCCTGTGGGCATTATATATGATGTTGGCACTGCATATATACTGGCTGTGTGCCCTGTGGGCATTATATATGATGTTGGCACTGCATATATACTGGCTGTGTGCCCTGTGGGCATTTTAGATGGTGTTGGCTTTGCATATATACTAACTGTGTGCCCTGTGGGCATTATACATGATGTTGGCTCTTTATATATACTGTCTGTGTTCCCTGTTGGCATTATACATGATGTTGGCACTGCATATATACTGGCTGTGTGCCCTGTGGGCATTATACATGATGTTAGCACGGCATATATACTGGCTGTGTGCCCTGTGGGCATTATACATGATGTTGGCGCTGCATATATACTGGCTGTGTGCTCTGTGGGCATTATACATAATGTTGGCACTGCATGTATACTGGCTGTGTGCCCTGTGGGCATTATACATGATGTTGGCACTGCATATATACTGGCTGTGTGCCCTGTGGGCATTATACATGATGTTGGCACGGCATATATACTGGCTGTGTGCCCTGTGGACATTATACATGATGTTAGCACGGCATATATACTGGCTGTGTGCCCTGTGGACATTATACATGATGTTAGCACGGCATATATACTGGCTGTGTGCCCTGTGGGCATTATACATGATGTTGGCGCTGCATATATACTGGCTGTGTGCCCTGTGGGCATTATACATAATGTTGGCACTGCATATATACTGACTATGTTCCCTGTGGGCATTATACATGATGTTGGCACTGCAGATAAACTAGCTATGGGGTTTTGGGCACATAGCCCATTGGGGTGAGAAACAGGGGGCACTGGGAAAGGCATATTAAAGTGGGAGCGGGAAGCATTATGGCTCACATATTTCTCTTTAGAGCTCACTGACCCATCTGTGCTTCAGCAGCTCCGTATTCTCATTATCCTTAGTCGCTTTTGCTGAACAGTTAGCATAGTTACAGCACAGCAGAGTGAGGGACTGTTCGGCTATAGAGAATAAGAATAATTATAATACGGAGCTGCTGAAGGGACTTTAGCCATGCTGTTGCATTGTGGCCTTTGGAGCAAAGCAATATTCGACTTCCTTCCAATCATTACAGTACAGTAGATACTTATATAGTAGGTTGGTTGCCCTCATTTCTGTATCTATGGCTCCCTGTATGTTTTATAGCCCCATTAGGTACATATTAACCACATTAGGTACCAATTAAGTCATATGACCTCTTAAGTATAGTAAGACAAGATGATGTCAGGGTTACAGAGTATAACTGTGGGATAGTGAGTATAGTAAGGCAAGATGGTATCAGGGGTACAGAGTGTAAGTGTGGGATAGTGAGTATAGTAAGGCAAGATGGTATCAGGGGTACAGAGTATAACTGTGGGATAGTGAGTATAGTAAGGCAAGATGGTATCAGGGGTACACAGTGTAACTGTGGGATAGTGAGTATAGTAAGGCAAGATGGTATCAGGGGTAAAGAGTGTAACTGTGGGATAGTGAGTATAGTAAGGCAAGATGGTATCAGGGGTACAGAGTGTAAATGTGGGATAGTGAGTATAGTAAGGCAAGATGGTATCAGGGGTACAGAGTGTAACTGTGGGATAGTGAGTATAGTAAGGCAAGATGGTATCAGGGGTACAGAGTGTAACTGTGGGATAGTGAGTATAGTAAGGCAAGATGGTATCAGGGGTACAGAGTGTAACTGTGGGATAGTGAGTATAATAAGGCAAGATGGTATCAGGGGTACAGAGTGTAACTGTGGGATAGTGAGTATAGTTGTAATCCTAAGCACATTAGGCATTAAACTGTTCGGGGTCCTGTGGCGCTGCCATTCATTTTTAAGGAGAAATTATGTAAAATGTAAGCTGTAAGGTGATGTTTAGGTGCTGCATCAGAACGCTAATTTACGAAGAGTTTTGCAACTTAGTAGTTTGGAGTAGAGAGACATGGTTACCCCGTTCAGATTCACCCTTATGTGTAGTGTCCAAAAATATTTGGCTTTCTTCGGTAAAGTTGGGGATATTTTTGTCACTTTACTATACCCTTATGTAATGCTGTACATACCGGCACCAAACTGCCCAGCACTTCCCTTTAGCCCGGCACGTTTGCGGGACTTGCACCTCAGTTTGAGCGCATACCTGCTTTCTCCAGATGGTGGCGCCATTGGGCCGCAGTTGTGTCAGGCACATCACCATCTCTCCGGCTCATGTGGAATTGTAGGGGGGTAAAAATGCTGAGTTTGGGCTAAAATACAACATGGTTACTTAAAATGGCACTTTGTATGCCGCACTTCCGCTTATAAATGACCCCTGCGGCATTCTTGGTTTCGCTTGTAGATTTGTTCCACTGTTATTAAGGGGGAAGTTGACCTTTAAATTAGCATTAAGTGTGATGTACAAAGTTATATTCCAAAACAGTTTGCAGTTAGTCTTTATTTTCTAGCTTTCCTATTATTTAGCTTTTTGTTCAGCTGAGCGTCTTGGCGTTTCAACAGACAGCTAGTTGCTAGGTCCAGTTTTCCCTAGCAACCCAATTTTGGTTTGAAAGAGAGAAAGGAAAATGAATAGGAGAGAAATATTAATAGTACAGTCAAACCCTGACTTCAGCTCCTGCACAGGGTACAATGGCGCTACCCAAACAAAGCTGTACATGGGGTGGGTACGCAGGTTGGTAACATCTTGCCCTACTGACGCCATCTTGTTCTGCTGAACCTATGTTACCTTCCGCTGCTGCTGTGCAGGAACTTTCTGTGCTTGGGGGAACTCGCATGAATGGTCCTGCAGCTCCAGTGGCTTTGGTGCTACAACTCCCAGTACCCTGCATCCACCTTAAGGCAATGTTTTATATACATAGTACATAGTATTAATGGGAAGGAGCACACACAGAGCAAGTGAATGCTGCTTGCTTAGACTTTATTTTAGTGTTGCCAGGATGCTTGAAAAAGGTGCAGGTCTCCCCAAAACACGCTGCTAGTTGTGTGCTCCATCTATGCTCGGCCCAGGGCACGGGCACTTGTTTGTCTGCTTGTACTGCCGTATATAAACTGCTCTGCCCGGCTAGTAATGGGAATCCCATAGGTAGCAGCACCGGCGATTTTGTCTGAATATGAGCAGCATTGGGGTTTAATATCGTTTCCATTGCTGCAAATATCTGGCAGTGGTGCGGATTCCTGGCACGCTATTGGCAAGCAGAGAGCGGATCCCACTCTGGGCTGTTACCCCTCTGTACATTACTGGGGGCTATTCTTCATAACTAAATGATGGGAATAATAGCATGTAACAAACTGGGATACACATGTGGGGCACAGTATTAACCCTTTCTCCTCTGTAGCTTTACTTCTAGCAGTAATTGTGTTACTCTTCTATAAAACTGAGTTAGTAAGGTAACAGAATTGTGTGTCAGTTTGGGGCAGAGATGGGACAGGGGGGCAACGCTGGCACATTAAAGTGAAAGAGTTTGGTTTGGGTTGTATCGCTGTCCATTGAAGCTATTGCCAGGCGGGGCTGATTCTCAGCCGGTGTATAATAAACGCAGGCCAAGTATCAGCCAATCCGCTGGCATGGGCCTGGGTGCCACACACAGCAGGTAATAAGTCCCATCTGGCAGTAGCTTAAAGCTTTAGGGGAATGTTGATGTTACGCCATGCTGGTGTTTGTTTCCAGCAATCCTAGGAAGGTCTTTATTCTGCTCTTGTATACGGCGCGGTGCCACAGGGGTTCTGCCCGCTGCTGCTTCCCGGTGCCTCATTCACTTGCACCTGGTTCAGATGGCACTGGCAGGACTAGGGATCCATATATTTTGAAAAGGGAATGGATTTGATACATACAAAAGCGTTACCTGTTTTTCGGAAATCAGAAGGATTTCCCTTCCCCTCAGTATGGGGGTTCCATAACATGGGTGGGTTCTCTGCTTTACTGCTCACCTGGCAATATTCTGTGTATCCAGGGAATATGGCTGCATATTAACCCTACAGGAGCAGGTTTTGTACCCACAGGCACCTTCACATCTGCCCAATGAATATTGTGTTGTGCATTTTACCCTTCAGTGATTTGGTCTCAGGGCTGGATGCCATGATGGGGAATGATGGGAGGATGCCAAGAATGGCCATTATAAACAGAAGCTCAGCCCTTTAGCCCGGTGTGAGAATGCTTGGTGGAGCAGCCATACCCGCTGGAGGACTGGTGTGTGTCACTCACAGGTACTGAAGTGCTGGGGGGTGTAAGGAATCAGACTGACACATACAGTGGAAAGCAGGGTTTTTATAAAGCAGCAACATGTGTACATTTCTCTTTCTTTCTTCTTTCACTTTTCAGTGCCTCTACTTTGCTGATTTGTTCTATTCTCACAGTCTCTCCCCCTCTATGTGTTTCCCCTTCCAAATGAGCCCAATACCCAGAATAAAGACACACACACGGCTTGATGGTTCATCTGTGAAAATCACAGTTTTATTAATAATACAAATAATAAATTGTGTTTTTCATTGATTCTGAGGAAGGCAAAAAAAACCTCTGAGAAGCTTTGAGCCAATCTGCTTCATTAGAGGGAAAAATTCCTTCCTGACTCCTTAACGGCAATCGGATTTGCTCCCAGAATCAATGCCTTCACCCTGCTTGCCATAATTAAGGGAAGCAGGGTGAGGGAAACAAGGGAATATGGTAGCATACACACCATTCCATTGGGCCCCAGGCAGCCTGCAGACCCCGGCTCCTGCAGTCTGAGGGATGGATGGAAAGGGAATGCAGTTTTTACCAAGCACCTTAAGGTGCTCTTGTGTATGAACCATATTTTAGAGGGGGAGCACCGCTGGTGGATGGGAGTGCAGGCACCGCTGGTGGAATTACGGTGGATGGGAGTGCAGGCACTGCTGGTGGAATTACGGTGGATGGGAGTGCAGGCACCGCTGGTGGAATTACGGTGGATGGGAGTGCAGGCACCGCTGGTAGAATTGCGGTTGATAGGAGAGAAGGTGGATCTGGGCAGATCTTATCTTTTGCCTTTTAGTTCCGAGGGCCACCTGCAAAAATCAACCAAAAGAACTTATTTATACCTTAGCAAGCGATATCCCTGGAGAAACCCTATTACACTTAGGGGCACATTAATATCAAATCGGGCGCTGAAGCAAAATTAAAACACTGAACAAGTGGGTATTTTTCCCCACAACGTTGGCATCTTACATGGGCTTCACACATTGCACAAAATCTGAGAATTGCAATTGATTTCAATCCATCAGCCCCTTTCCATTACAAAATAGCCATCATTTAGGGAATATTTCCATTTCAGCAAACAGCATAGAAAGAAGAAAGGGAAAGAAGGATGGATTCTATACTGCACCTTAATATCTCTCGCTGTTCCGCGTCAGGATGACCTTGTTGATAGCCTCTAGGTCTTTGTAGAGGTCCTTTAGGTGGGCTTTGATGTACCTGTAGTCCCCTCGGAAGTCGGCCTTCAGGCGAAATTGCCACCACTTTGTGATCTTCACACAATCCCTGGCCATCCACAGATCATAGAGTGCCATCCTGATGTCTCCTCTTATCTGTTCCCTAATGCACTCCAAATAGGGACCCGCTCGTGGATCTTCAAAATCCCTGATCTCGAAGATGTCCCGATCAGGGGGGATCCACCATGAGATCTACAGAAATGCAGGAAACAAGAAGACATTAAGGTCTCCAGCAGGTTTTCTTTAATCCTCAGTAATAATAATTAGAATTCTTAGCCCACATACCACAGCAATGTGTATTTATTAGCACTAGGGGCGCTTACCTTCCCATAGCGGTACTCGTAGTACTGCCGGCTGCTGGCACTCATGCCCATCTCTGCTGCTTCTGTCATATAAAATAGAGATTTGGGAAGGTTAGAGTTAATCTAAAGATGTCAAATTAAAAGACCCCAAATAAACACAGTAAAGATCAGAGTTAGGGGTAGAACTCCATGGATGTGCCTCTTGTTTAACCTCATCTACTATGTAATACATATTGCAGAGGGAAAAATGCTGGTTCCTTACCAGGTGAACCACAATGGGTCCGGCAGGTTCTTCTTGTTCTTCTGCTGTGGAGAAAAGGTGTAGTCTTTAAAAAGACTTTTGTGTGTCTTCTTCTGTATCTTCTTCTATATCGCAAGGATGGTAGGAGTCGCTGCAAATCTCTCAAATCGCTCTATTTGTCAAGTCTCTCAAATCGCTCTATTTCAGGAGAGAGAAGAGACTGTGAGCTCTTGTGATCCTCTCTGCCATTTATAGCAGTATATACTAGGGTTCCCTTTCTGTATCCCTCCCAGTTGTACTGCGCTACTGAATATGTTTGCCGCTCTATAAATAACCAGTAGCACCAATTATTAGAAGCTTTAATAGAATGAAGAATTTGATTGGGAGAGATACAAAAGTTTGGTGCAAAGAAGGGCTCCGGACAGCGCAGCCAACCAAGCGTGGGTCCTGGTGTCACAGTGCATTTAGGGGGCTGTACAGGCTGATGGGAAAAGATCAACCCCATTCATTTCTGTGCCAATTGCTTTGCTTTGCAAGGAAAAATGTATTGAAATGTATTCAGTTAAATGTTAAGGTTGCTACATGAGAGCAGGGCAGATACCCGGGGCAAAGGGGCAGAACTCTAAGGAGCCTGTCAATACTGGGAGGAAAAATGTATGTATTGTATGGCCTCCAAATGTTTATGGGGTCCCCAGTCAAAAAAAAAATATATATATTTGCTGCAGAACTGCCAAACCCTGTGTCTGTGTCTCCCAACCAGCGCTAAGATTAATGTCATCTCTAAAATTCTCCAAATTCACTAAAATCTGTGAGAGGAGCAACATCCGCTAGTCTAGGGGGGCATCACCCAACTATTTCCCATCTTTTTTTAGCTAAAATAAGGGTTATTGGCAAAAAATCTCTCAGAGGGGATTCAGACTTACCTCTCACCACAAAGTCAACCAACGGACAAAACCAACTGTCACATTGCTGTGTGTGAAGTCATCTCTGGTCACATGTCATGAAATGTTTGTTTGTCATAACATTTACAGACAACTTTAAAACCATTGGGTTTTTGTAACACTACAAAAGAGTTTCTGAGTGGGGCTTCCCTTTAATGTTACTGCTAAATACATGGTGATAGCGAGTGGCAGAATAAATATATAAAGAGACAACAAATAGAGCATCTGATCAAATCCATATTTCTTTGTGACAAGGCACCTAATAAAGACAATATTGATATTAGACAGGAACGTTAGAGATAAGCTGTTTGCATCTCCTGCCTATAGCCCATTGCATTCAGATTTGGCTACATTTTGATAGCTATTGCTATGCAACTTGTAGATATATAATATATATTATTGCACTCACAGTACATTCATACAATACATTCAATATTCATTCATTCATTCATTTAACGGCCCTTTTCTCTTAATATGTTATTACTAACTTGTGTGTTATCTGAAAAAAGTTGCGAATCATTGTGAATCATTGCTGGTGGCAGAAATATATGAAACAATGTATAAATACTAAATGACTGATATGATGATGTGTCGTGTTTATAATAAAACTATCCAACGCATTGAAACAATATATTTATTTAAACCAGACTGGCCGTACAGGACAGGTTAGCCTATATGGCTTCTGTATAAAGTTGTGGGGGGCTTTTGTCTGTTTCCATATGGAAAGAGTCCATTTTATGGAATTTAGGAGCTTTCCATTGATGTCTGGGGGTATAGTTATGTTCCATAGTAGTGAGGAGATAGTATATGGGCTGTACATTATCGTTTTCTACGGTCACCCACTTCCCACAGTGTACCCTGTCCGACCATGCTGCAGCTTGTCGTAATGGGATGCCAGATAATATTTGTGTATGTCAGGGGCTCCTAGACCCCCATGCGGGATGGGGGTGCTTAGGATTTTGTGGGAGATTGTGTTTCTTAGAGCACCAAATAAATGTTGTTATTCTTTTTGTATCATTTTGAGTGTGGGGAGAGGAACTTGCACCGGTAGTGTCTCAAAGTAGTAAAGAAGCCTCGGTAGGGTGACCATCTTCACTGTAGCGATTCTTCCTAGCCATGATAATGTATAGGGGTCCCATGTATTAAGATCTTTGAGTGTCTTGGTTATGAGGGGAGCATAGTTTTCCTTATATAGAGAAGCATAGTTGGGTGTGAGGTGTATTCCCAGATATCTTATATGGTCTTTTTTCCATTTATAGTTGAAATTAAGTTTAAGTACCTTGCACAGATTTTAACCTATTCATTTTTCAACTAACGCCCTCTGTCAACAACACCGTCTGTGCGCGTGCGCTGGCTGACGTCATTACGCCGCCGAGACCCGGAAGCGCCAGATGCCTGATACCGCGCTTGTGCGGTAGGTGCCCTACAGGTAGGCACCTTACATAAAGTGTGTGTATAAATACATTTATTCCGGAAGGCAAAAGTTATATACTTAGACAGACGTCTGCCAATCGCCATGAAAAAATAGGCACTGAGTGCCAATTTAGTAACCAAATGGGTGGGAATTGATAGATCGGAGTTGTAAAAAGTTCATGTATACTGAATGGGCTAGAGGTTGAGATGTGATTGTTTTTCATCACGATTCTAACGTAAGTCGCCGATTGATTCTGTTACCCAGCCACATTGAGTGATTAATAGCTAACGCCCTGATAGGTCTGTATATACAATTGAGTGCTAACAACGGGCGGGAAGAGCTCTATGGGGAGAAACTAGTTTTAAGATACACCGGGTGCATTAGGAGGGCTTCCTTTTAAAAAACAACATTTAAAACGCCAAGCGATTTTGAGGAAATCGATCGTGGGATATTAATATTGAACCTTACATTTGGGTGGTGAAGCGCTCTATGATAAGCTAATGATGGGGTCAGTGTTTGGAATCTGCAGCCTTAAACCCAAGCGCGTCTCGTCAAAACCACAGGTCAGGGTAGATTTGTAATTTGTGCTAGCGGCATATTGTGGCCTTGTAGTTGAATTGTGTTGCGCCAGGTGACGGGTAAGGTGAACTTTGCTCTTGTGTGGCGTTTCGGGAAGCTTAGAGGTAATTATAATATGACCGGGTAGGCCATATGGGTGACACACCACCAAATCGAACGGAGAGGCTGTGGAGAGTGTGGAATCGATCCCCATCGTTTTGGGACTTCGTAATTAATTTCGGTATAACAATATACTTACGCTAAATTAGGGAGCGTATAAAGCTTCAGTGTATGTATGCTTCTGGGGGAATTTTTGATATCACATTGATGTACACTATGAAATGTGTACATTAGAACACGCATCCCTCTGAATGTACGGTATGAATAAAGACATGACATGAAGCGTCGTTACAACTAGATGCTTTATTGATGTGCAACAAGAATTTAGGTAGTACCGATATATAAAAAATGAGTTAGATTAAAGCATAAGTATAGTTACCAATGTGTAAAATACATCCAGTTTTGAGGTAAAGGATTATCGAGATGTGTAGTTGAACCACGGCAAACCCTGGGATCCACCGGATGCTGTGATTTGTGGAGCAGTGAAAGGTTAATTTATCCAGTATACTACCATTATGACGGCCCGATTAATCTGTTAGTAAGAGCGATCCGAATACGTAGTTGAACCGGAGCCAATTAGATATCTTCCAGGGTTGTGATTGTTTAGTTAACAAAGCATACTCAATAAGTCTACATATTACTTACCGCAACCTGATTGTATTTTTGATTGTAATATGAGCGCAACATAACAAACACAAGTGGTAATATACCCAATCTATCCCGCCCGGATAATTGAAAAGATCCCAGCATTGCTGACACTCGAAGAGTTTTTTCCCCCATAAATACCAAGGACCAAGTGGTACATATATATTCAGAAGGGTATAACACCTAACGGGTATTGTGGGAACTTACCTATTGTAATGTATAGTCAGTGATTATATTTGTTGAAACTCCCTTCAAGATTTCACGCAGGAATGAAAAGTCAGGAGAAATATTCTCCACATTTGCCTCTGCTTTGAAGGACAGTTCCAAGTACATAGAAGGGGATATTTATACCTAAGGTAATTCACAATAGTGTAACAAGTGTAGAAGTTTTTAATTTTGGTAAAAAGAAAAGTGTGTTTTAAAAGTCTAAGCAGGTGTGCCTAAAGTTTAGATGTGTCTTCTTTATCCCCAATCTATAAATACATTTATACACTGCTCAAAAAAATAAAGGGAACACAAAAATAAGACATCCTAGATCTGAATGAATTAAATATTCTTATTAAATTCTCCATTCTTTTATATAGTTGAATGTGCTGACAACAAACTCACACAAAAATTATCAATGGAAATCAACCCATGGAGGTCTGGATTTGGAGTCACACTCAAATTAAAGTTGAAAAAAACACTACAGGTTGATCCAACTTTGATGTAATGTCCTTAAAACAAGTCAAAATGAGGCTCAGTACTGTTTGTGGCCTCCACATGCCTGTATGGCCTCCCTACAACGCCTGGGCATGCTCCTGATGAGGTGGCGGATGGTCTCCTGAGGGATCTCCTCCCAGACCTGGACTAAAGCATCTGCCAACTCCTGGACAGTCTGTGGTGCAATGTGGCGTTGGTCGAAGAGGAACGTCCTGTACGGTGTTGGGCTGTAAGCACAACCCCCACCTGTTGACGTCGGGCCCTCATACCACTTTCATGGAGTCTGTTTCTGACCGTTTGAGCAGACACATACACATTTGGGGCCCGCTGGAGGTCACTTTGCAGGGCTATGGCAGTGCTCCTCCTGTTTCTGCTTGCACAAAGGCGGAGGTCCTGCTGCTGGGGTTTTTGCCCTCCTACACCTCCACCACATCTCCTGATGTACTGGCCTGTCTCGTGGTAGCGCCTCCATGCTCTGGGCACTACGCTGACAGACACAGCAAACCTTCTTGCCACAGCTCGCATTGATCTGCCATCCAGGAAGAGCTGCACTACCTGAGCCATTTGTGTGGGTTGTAGACTCGGTCTCATGTTACCACTAGAGTGAAAGCCGCCGCCAGCATTCAAACGTGACCAAAACATCAGCCAGAAAGCATAGGAACTGAGAAGTGGTCACCACCCACAGAACCACTCCTTTATGGGGGATGTTTTGCTAATAATTGCCTATAATTTCCACCTGTTGCCTATTCCATTTGCACAACAGCATGTGAAATTGATTGTCAACCAGTGTTGCTACCTAAGTGGACAATTTGATTTCACAGAAGTGCGATGACGGTTGGAAGTTACATTGTGTTGGTTAAAACACAAGCATCGTAAATCAAGGCAACATTTAAGCCAAAGCAATGTTTAGCTTATGGGGTTGTTTTGGTAGGGGAAGTGTAGCATTTGGGGGACTTTGCCAATACTGAAAATGACTAAATATTTGTTTTTAGGGTGAGGTTACAGTCGTAGTATTTCCTTTACACATCCTGAGTTAAGAACTGAGGCCGTTAATTTTTAACCATTTTACTTGCCAACGACGTATGGGAATACGTCGTGGCAGAAAAAGGCGCTCACTGCCAACGACGTGTCCCATACGTCGTCGGCAGATGAAGGATTCATCACCTGGGCAAACAAGGCCCGGGGGGCCTGTCATGGTCAGTCCTGCCACGCGATCCGGCGGCAGGACTGGCCTTACAAGCAGCTTCCTCCTTCCCCCCAGCGCCGGCCCACTACTGTCCTGGGTCCAGGATGCAGGCATGGAGGCCAGAGCAAGCGATCAGATCACAGGACAGGTAAAGCTGTTTTTTTTTTTGCACTTACACACACTCACACTTACAGCAGACAATTTAGCTGTTTTTTTTTTCATTTTTTCACACTTATATACACACTTACACACTGTCACACAACTTTTACACATGTACACACATGTATACACAAACACTTTGTGTAACTTTTGGTGTAGAAAATAACTTTACCTATTTTGAATTCATCAGAATGTGTACTTTCCAAAAATATATGGTTTTCTGGGGGTCTGTGTATAGTTATGGGGGGGGGGGTTACTGCACATAATACACTGACAGGGGGCTCTGTGTGCAAAAGCTGAGTTGGCAGGCGAGAAATCCTTATACGCTATTTTTCATTTTGGGGTCAGTACATACCGCAGACTTTGGTATATCTATGCATATTGGGCATCAAACTGTTCAGTAGACCTTAGGTGTTCCTATTTGGGGTGATTTGCCTTTATCTGATCTTTATCAAGAAATTGTGAGAGATAAATGCGGCAAATTGCAACATTTTTTATGCAATTTTTCTGAAATGTCATAAAATCTGCAGAAAGCTTTACAGCTTTGGTACTTTGGAGCAAAAAGGAAATGTTTACCCATTATAGATTCGGGGGAATATGTACTTTCCTAATATATATGGCTTTCTGGGGTGAGTGGTACTTTTTATAGCATTATCCCACATAAAGGATGTAAATGTGTTGATTTTGCAGGAGCTGAAAATGATTGATCATATGGAGGTATGTTCCTATTGGGGGCCCCTACATGCCACATACTTAGGTAAACCTATACATATTGGGCATCAAACTGTTCAGTGGACCCCTGGGGTTCATATTTAGGGTGTTTTATTTGGTTACTTTATTGACCTGTAGGAGAGAAGATACTATAGAGTCGAAGCTTCGAAGCGATTTTTAAAAAAATTTCACAACGTTTGATAAAAAACCAATAACTTTAGGAAAGCATTGCGACTTTGTAGTTTGGAGTAGACAGGCAGTACTACCCTATTCTGTATTCCCCAGAATCTGTTCTTTCCCAGAAATGTATAATTTTCTGGGATAAACCTTCTGTTAGTGGAATTTTTGGCCTTGAAATCTAAGTATGCCGCTTTCGGAGCAGTGCTTTGGGAATTTGGTAATGTACTGCTGGGAGTTTTTTGACCTATACAAGTGAGAAATCTCCATAAAACTATATATATTTGGTATTGGTACGTTCAGGAGACATGGGAATTTCCAAGTCAAGTTGTATATTTGTGCATAAAATATTTTTTGTTTCTCGTATGTGTGTTTCTATTATGGAAAATTTGATTTTTTTTCATTTTTAGACATTTAGAAGCCTATATCTTGTTACAGAATTGGAATTACACAAAAACCATATTAGGTTAAGCTTAGGTTGTCCTGGACAAAACAATATATTGTTTTCCTGGGTAAACTAAAAGTCCCCCGAGGAAAGGCTCCTAAAGTGAAACAGTGCAAAATGTTCGAAACTGTCTGGTAATACAAGTTCCGCTTCGACCAAAACGGCTGGCAGTAAAAGGGTTAAAATGGCAATTTTCTATTTAGGAGTACGCCAATAATACACATACTACTAATAATGGTTTATTTAGATGAAGCAGGGTTTTACCTATGAGCTTGTTTTATGCAATATATTTTTATATTGTTTGGGGGTATAGTTTTCCTTAAGTGCTCTATGCTGTGAGACAACATACTGTAATCAAAACTTTTAATGGGCTCAATGCGATCATTTTATTGGCTAAACTAAAAGATACTACAGGTATGTGATCCCTTATCCGGAAACCGTTATCCAGAAAGCTCCAAATTACGGAAAGCTCGTCTCCCATAGACTCAGTTTTAATCAAATAATTCAGAATTTTAAACTGATTTCTTTTTTTCTCTGTAGTAGTAAAACGGTACGCTTGTAATTGATCCCAACTAGATTAAATAATCTTTATTGGATACAAAACAATCCTGATGGGTTTGATTAATGTTTTATTGATTTTAATAGTAGACTTAAGGTATGGAGATCAAATTACGGAAAGACTCCTTATGCCGGAATACCTTTGGTCCCGAGCATTCTGGATAACGGGTCCTATACCTGTACTTGGTAGTATTGCTAACGATGCCCTCTTTGGAAATGGAATGCCAGCAGGAAGATATATGGCTACACACTAATGCTGGATGCTGGCACAGGTACACGGGGCAGAAAGTGGGGGCTAAATAAATATATGGCTACACACTAATGCTGGATGCTGGCACAGGTACACGGGGCAGAAAGTGGGGGGTAAATAAATATATGGCTACACACTAATGCTGGATGCTGGCACAGGTACACGGGATAGAATGTGGGGGCTATATAAATATATGGCTACACACTAATGCTGGATTCTGGCACAGGTACACGGGGCAGAAAGTGGGGGCTAAATAAATATATGGCTACACACTAATGCTGGATGCTGGCACAGGTACACGGGGCAGAAAGTGGGGGCTAAATAAATATATGGCTACACACTAATGCTTGATGCTGGCACAGGTACACGGGGCAGAAAGTGGGGGCTAAATAAATATATGGCTACACACTAATGCTGGATGCTGGCACAGGTACACGGGGCAGAAAGTGGGGGCTAAATAAATATATGGCTACACACTAATGCTGGATGCTGGCACAGGTACACGGGGCAGAAAGTGGGGGCTAAATAAATATATGGCTACACACTAATGCTGGATGCTGGCACAGGTACACGGGGCAGAAAGTGGGGGCTAAATAAATATATGGCTACACACTAATGCTGGATGCTGGCACAGGTACACGGGGCAGAAAGTGGGGGCTAAATAAATATATGGCTACACACTAATGCTGGATGCTGGCACAGGTACACGGGGGGGGCTAAATAAATATATGGCTACACACTAATGCTGGATGCTGGCACAGGTACACGGGGCAGAAAGTGGGGGCTAAATAAATAT
This sequence comes from Xenopus tropicalis, assembly GCF_000004195.4. Classification (NCBI taxonomy): domain Eukaryota; kingdom Metazoa; phylum Chordata; class Amphibia; order Anura; family Pipidae; genus Xenopus; species Xenopus tropicalis. The sequence continues at coordinate 18,442,791 of NC_030684.2, forward strand.
ATGGCTACACACTAATGCTGGATGCTGGCACAGGTACACGGGGCAGAAAGTGGGGGCTAAATAAATATATGGCTACACACTAATGCTGGATGCTGGCACAGGTACACGGGGCAGAAAGTGGGGGCTAAATAAATATATGGCTACACACTAATGCTGGATGCTGGCACAGGTACACGGGGCAGAAAGTGGGGGCTAAATAAATATATGGCTACACACTAATGCTGGATGCTGGCACAGGTACACGGGGCAGAAAGTGGGGGCTAAATAAATATATGGCTACACACTAATGCTGGATGCTGGCACAGGTACACGGGGCAGAAAGTGGGGGCTAAATAAATATATGGCTACACACTAATGCTGGATGCTGGCACAGGTACACGGGGCAGAAAGTGGGGGCTAAATAAATATATGGCTACACACTAATGCTGGATGCTGGCACAGGTACACGGGGCAGAAAGTGGGGGCTAAATAAATATATGGCTACACACTAATGCTGGATGCTGGCACAGGTACACGGGGCAGAAAGTGGGGGCTAAATAAATATATGGCTACACACTAATGCTGGATGCTGGCACAGGTACACGGGGCAGAAAGTGGGGCTAAATAAATATATGGCTACACACTAATGCTGGATGCTGGCACAGGTACACGGGGCAGAAAGTGGGGCTAAATAAATATATGGCTACACACTAATGCTGGATGCTGGCACAGGTACACGGGGCAGAAAGTGGGGGCTAAATAAATATATGGCTACACACTAATGCTGGATGCTGGCACAGGTACACGGGGGCAGAAAGTGGGGGCTAAATAAATATATGGCTACACACTAATGCTGGATGCTGGCACAGGTACACGGGGCAGAAAGTGGGGGCTAAATAAATATATGGCTACACACTAATGCTGGATGCTGGCACAGGTACACGGGGCAGAAAGTGGGGGCTAAATAAATATATGGCTACACACTAATGCTGGATGCTGGCACAGGTACACGGGGCAGAAAGTGGGGGCTAAATAAATATATGGCTACACACTAATGCTGGATGCTGGCACAGGTACACGGGGCAGAAAGTGGGGGCTAAATAAATATATGGCTACACACTAATGCTGGATGCTGGCACAGGTACACGGGCAGAAAGTGGGGGCTAAATAAATATATGGCTACACACTAATGCTGGATGCTGGCACAGGTACACGGGGCAGAAAGTGGGGCTAAATAAATATATGGCTACACACTAATGCTGGATGCTGGCACAGGTACACGGGGCAGAAAGTGGGGGGCTAAATAAATATATGGCTACACACTAATGCTGGATGCTGGCACAGGTACACGGGGCAGAAAGTGGGGGCTAAATAAATATATGGCTACACACTAATGCTGGATGCTGGCACAGGTACACGGGGCAGAAAGTGGGGGCTAAATAAATATATGGCTACACACTAATGCTGGATGCTGGCACAGGTACACGGTGCAGAAAAGTGGGGGCTAAATAAATATATGGCTACACACTAATGCTGGATGCTGGCACAGGTACACGGGACAGAAAGTGGGGGCTAAATAAATATATGGCTACACACTAATGCTGGATGCTGGCACAGGTACACGGGGCAGAAAGTGGGGGCTAAATAAATATATGGCTACACACTAATGCTGGATGCTGGCACAGGTACACGGGGCAGAAAGTGGGGGCTAAATAAATATATGGCTACACACTAATGCTGGATGCTGGCACAGGTACACGGGGCAGAAAGTTGGGGCTAAATAAATATATGGCTACACACTAATGCTGGATGCTGGCACAGGTACACGGGCAGAAAGTGGGGGCTAAATAAATATATGGCTACACACTAATGCTGGATGCTGGCACAGGTACACGGGGCAGAAAGTGGGGGCTAAATAAATATATGGCTACACACTAATGCTGGATGCTGGCACAGGTACACGGGGCAGAAAGTGGGGGCTAAATAAATATATGGCTACACACTAATGCTGGATGCTGGCACAGGTACACGGGGCAGAAAGTGGGGCTAAATAAATATATGGCTACACACTAATGCTGGATGCTGGCACAGGTACAACGGGCAGAAAGTTGGGGGCTAAATAAATATATGGCTACACACTAATGCTGGATGCTGGCACAGGTACACGGGGCAGAAAGTGGGGGCTAAATAAATATATGGCTACACACTAATGCTGGATGCTGGCACAGGTACACGGGCAGAAAGTGGGGGCTAAATAAATATATGGCTACACACTAATGCTGATGCTGGCACAGGTACACGGGGCAGAAAGTGGGGGCTAAATAAATATATGGCTACACACTAATGCTGGATGCTGGCACAGGTACACGGGGCAGATAGTGGGGGCTAAATAAATATATGGCTACACACTAATGCTGGATGCTGGCACAGGTACACGGGGCAGAAAGTTGGGGCTAAATAAATATATGGCTACACACTAATGCTGGATGCTGGCACAGGTACACGGGGCGATAGTGGGGGCTAAATAAATATATGGCTACACACTAATGCTGGATGCTGGCCACAGGTACACGGGCATGGAAAGTGGGGCTAAATAAATATATGGCTACACACTAATGCTGGATGCTGGCACAGGTACACGGGGCAGAAAGTGGGGGCTAAATAAATATATGGCTACACACTAATGCTGGATGCTGGCACAGGTACACGGGCAGAAAGTGGGGGCTAAATAAATATATGGCTACACACTAATGCTGGATGCTGGCACAGGTACACGGGGCAGAAAGTGGGGGCCTAAAATAAATATATGGCTACACACTAATGCTGGATGCTGGCACAGGTACACGGGCATGAAAGTGGGGGCTAAATTAAATATATTGGCTACAACACTTATGGCTGGATGCTGGCCAGGTAGTAACCGGGCAGAAAAGTGGGGGGCTAAATAAATATATGGCTACTCACAATGCTGAATTGCTGGCACAGGTAGCACGGGGCAGGGAAAGTTGGGGGGCTAAATAAATATATGGCTACACACTAATGCTGGATGCTGGCACAGGTACACGGGGCCAGAAAGTGGGGGCTAAATAAATATATGGCTACACACTAATGCTGAATGCTGGCACAGGTACACGGGGCAGAAAGTGGGGCTAAATAAATATATGGCTACACACTAATGCTGGATGCTGGCACAGGTACACGGGGCAGAAAGTGGGGGCTAAATAAATATATGGCTACACACTAATGCTGGATGCTGGCACAGGTACACGGTGCAGAAAGTGGGGGCTAAATAAATATATGGCTACACACTAATGCTGGATGCTGGCACAGGTACACGGGATGGAAAGTGGGGGCTAAATAAATATATGGCTACACACTAATGCTGGATGCTAGCACAGGTACACGGGGCAGAAAGTGGGGGCTAAATAAATATATGGCTACACACTAATGCTGGATGCTGGCACAGGTACACGGGGCAGAAAGTGGGGGCTAAATAAATATATGGCTACACACTAATGCTGGATGCTGGCACAGGTACACGGGGCAGAAAGTTGGGGCTAAATAAATATATGGCTACACACTAATGCTGGATGCTGGCACAGGTACACGGGGCAGAAAGTGGGGGCTAAATAAATATATGGCTACACACTAATGCTGGATGCTGGCACAGGTACACGGGGCAGAAAGTGGGGGCTAAATAAATATATGGCTACACACTAATGCTGGATGCTGGCACAGGTACACTGGGCAGAAAGTGGGGGTAAATAAATATATGGCTACACACTAATGCTGGATGCTGGCACAGGTACACGGGGCAGAAAGTGGGGGCTAAATATATTTATGGCTACACACTAATGCTGGATGCTGGCACAGGTACACGGGGCAGAAAGTGGGGGCTAAATAAATATATGGCTACACACTAATGCTGGATGCTGGCACAGGTACACGGGGCAGAAAGTGGGGGCTAAATAAATATATGGCTACACACTAATGCTGGATGCTGGCACAGGTACACGGGGCAGAAAGTGGGGGGCTAAATAAATATATGGCTACACACTAATGCTGGATGCTGGCACAGGTACACGGGGCAGAAAGTGGGGGCTAAATAAATATATGGCTACACACTAATGCTGGATGCTGGCACAGGTACACGGGGCAGAAAGTGGGGCTAAATAAATATATGGCTACACACTAATGCTGGATGCTGGCACAGGTACACGGGGCAGAAAGTGGGGGCTAAATAAATATATGGCTATGAAAAGGTTATCCATTAAATAAACCCAATAGGGCTTTTCTGCCCCCAATAAGGGGTAATTAAATCTTAGTTGGGATCAAGTACAGGTACTGTTTTATTATTACAGAGAAAAGGGAATCATTTAACCATGAAATAAACCCAATAGGGCTTTTCTGCCCCAATAAGGTGTAATTATATCTTAGTTGGGATCAAGTACAGGTACTGTTTTATTATTACAGAGAAAAGGGAATCATTTAACCATTAAATAAACCCAATAGGACTGTTCTGCCCCCAATAAGCAGGGCCGGATTTTTACTTGGGGCGTCCCCCCCCACCCCCGCTGCGAAAACGCGAATGTGCATGCGCAAGCGCCTAACTTGCGCATACGCGAACAAGCCCCCCCCCCCCGTGACCGCTAATGCGCATGCACAAGCGCCTAATTCAGAACCCCCATACGGAGCAGTGGGGAGATGTCCCCATTGCTCCGTAACGGAGGAAAATGTTAAAATTTGCTTGCGGCGGGGCGGCATGCCGCCCCTGTGTATCTGCCGCCCTAGGCCCGGGCCTTTGTGGCCTCACCACAAATCCGGGCCTGCCAATAAGGGGTAATTATATCTTAGTTGGGATCAAGTACAGGTACTGTTTTATTATTACAGAGAAAAGGGAATCATTTAACCATTAAATAACCCAATAGGGCTGTTCTGTCCCCAATAAGGGGTAATTATATCTTAGTTGGGATTCAAGTACAGGTACTGTTTTATTATTACAGAGAAAAGGGAATCATTTAACCATTAAATAAACCCAATAGGGCTGTTCTGTCCCCATAAGGGTAATTATATCTTAGTTGGGATCAAGTACAGGTACTGTTTTATTATTACAGAGATAAATTCTGAAATATTTGATTAAAATGGAGTCTATGGGAGACAGACTTTCCGTAATTCGGAGCTTTCTGGATAACGGGTTTCTGGATAACGGATCCCATACCTGTAACTTTTCTCCTAATTCAGCTAACATTTGATGAAGTATATACGTTGAGGTGTAGGTACTTCTGGTCCCGGGATCATTCAAGATGCCTAAAAGAATTGCTTTATACAGGGGATTCTCTGTGTCTGGACCCCAAGATTGGTCCCTCTGTATAAACCCCCCCCTTATTTTTATTTTTTTTATACTCAATATGTACATACAGTATGTAAACATGTAAAGCTGGCTGTACACGCACCAATAAAATTGTACCATTTTCAGACCGTGTGTGGGCTCCGAATTATCGTTCCAATAACATTCGTTCTATGGCGATCGGCCATTTATTCGATCAGTCAGACAGTTTTGTATGATTTCCAGGCCCCGTTATTCTACAATTTCAGTCTGAATGTTCGTTGTTGATTGTTGTATTTAAACATATGATCAATATATCAAACATTGGTTTTACATAAGTTTAAATAGTTAAACAGAGGCAGAGGGATGAGGCCACAGTGGGAACCAACCAAAATGTCACTCACTATTTATCTCTTTGTAGGTCGGGCCAATGTGAAGAACTTGACCCTGCCAGCAACTGAGACCTGGATTTTGGCAATGCCGTCTCCAGAAGTGGCACATCTTTTGAGGCAGAAGGCAGTTAGAATTGAAAATATTGCTAAATACAAATATAGACTCCCTCACCCTTTCCCACCCCACCCATACCTATTCATGTCCTCACTTAATAATAATTATTAACATAAAAATGTTCAGAAATGTCCAGAAACGGCACCCGAGTCCTTGGTTTGTGGCAGTGCTGCTTGAAGAGTGGAAGATCTATTTAAATCAGTAGTTAAACAAAATAGTTAATATAACCCTCACCCTTTCCCACCCGTTCCCCATTCCCCTTAAACCTACACCAAATGTAGTTGTGTTAAAAAGTGTTCAAATAAATCTTAAAATGCAATTGTTTGTATCATTTATATTGCATTATATTAGTATGCGTTGGGGACAATTCCCTCACTGGTAAATCATTTCTGTACATGTTATAGAGATGGGAGGAGTTGGAAGCCGTGGGTTGGGTGGAGACCACAGGGTCACAAAAAGTGGCCAATACTACAGGGTCACAAAAAGTAGCCAATACTACAGGGTCACAAAAAGTGGCCAATACTACAGGGTCACAAAAAGTGGCCAATACTACAGGGTCACAAAAAGTCTCCTAAGGTGGCCTTGGCCCTATGGGTATTAGCGGTTGCAGTACTCAGCCTATCCCAATTTCCCCCATTGGGATAGTTTTTTCTAAGTTCCAGAAAGCAAAGGAACAATATTGATAAAAAGTTACTATATGCTGAAGGGTTACTGCTATGAGAATAGGCCATATTTCTTTAATGGGACTGAAAATCATTTCCCAGGGAAACCTGGCTCTCCATACATCACATACTAAATGGGTTGCTGTTATTTCAGTTACTTACACCTTATATGTAACGATATATTACTGAGAAGTATTGAACAAAGAGAGAAACAGGAGGGAAATGAAACCAGTGACGGTGCCTGGGAATGGAGGGATAGTCGGTATCTGGGAGGGTGTCGCTGTACATGTAGGAGCTCGGGTTGGCCAAAGCTGCAGAATACACGTTTCATCAAGTAAAAACAGGGCAAGAGGCACCTGCAAGGCTCATCCTTGATCAAGGGGTAATTGGCTGATGCCCCCCAGCCTGTAACCCTCCAGGGCAGTTCTAGTTCTATACAAATCAGGGGGGCTGCAGACTGGACACCCCTAGTTTATATATTGCAAATATGTCACAAATATTTAGTACTATTATTGGGGACACAAGGCAGACAACCCCTCTGAGCTCCTTAAAAGCAGAAGATCAAGAGTCCATGTTATTATATAGATATTAATCCCTAATATTATTCCTCAACACTCGTCTTCTGTATTATTTTAACCACACGGCCATGTCAGTTGCTGACCTTTTCCTATTTTACAGTTGCTTTCCACTCCCTATGCTGAAAGGTCTGGGGCACAAGTACCTCCATGATTTAATGGGTACGTTTAGAATAAACTACAGGTATGGAATCCCTTATCCGGAAAACCCATTATCCAGAAAGTTCCGAAATACAGAAAGGCCATCTCCCATAAACTCCATTATAAGCAAATAATTCTAAATTTAAAAATGATTCCCTTTTTCTCTGTAATAATAAAACAGTACCTTGTAATTGATCCCAACTAAGATATAATTACCCCTTATTGGGGCAGAACAGCCCTATTGGGTTTATTTAATGGTTAAATGATTCCCTTTTCTCTGTAATAATAAAACAGTACCTGTACTTGATCCCAACTAAGATATAATTACCCCTTATTGGGGCAGAACAGCCCTATTGGGTTTATTTAATGGTTAAATGATTCCCTTTTCTCTGTAATAATAAACAGTACCTGAACATGATCTGTATATAATTAATATATATTTTATATATATATATTAATTAATCCTTATTAAGCCTATTGGTTTATTAAATATTTAAAACTATTTTTAGCAGACTTAAGTTATGGAGATCCAAATTACAGAAAGATCCCTTATCCGGGAAGACCACTTATACCCAAGGCTGGTGCTCCTGTTGGCCCAGGGTACTTCTGTAGTAGCGATTTCATGGGATCGTGCATTCTCTTCTTTTCACTCTACTGCATATGCCGGCCCATCAGCGCTGCGCCAGGGGCCCTAGGTGCCCCAGAGACGCGCAGGTTTTATGTGATCCAATTTGCAGCATCAGCATCTGTGTTTGAAACCAAAAGTTCCACAGAATGTTCCCTCTTGTTTACAAAGACACCAAGCCAACCAAAAGAGATACTATGACTGAAAAGCCAGGATTCTTACTTCCTGTTCAGAGGGCAGACAGAGTAATGATGGGAACCACACCGGGCTGGTAGGCAGCAATTGAACAAAATGTAAGAAGACAGACCTAGATCTTATGATGTAGTCACACCTCAAGAAAAGCGCTACAGTAGGAACAGATGGCACCTCAGGCCAGACAAAGTACCAATGCAGCAAGACACTGGCCCAGTGATATATGGAAACATTGAGACCAATGGACACACAAGGAGACCAGGTCCGAGAAAGCCAGGGATGCCATCAGAAATCCACGGGGCCCCTCACAACAAAATTTTCTTGGCCCCCCTTCTCCCACATCCCCAATGGCCCCTCCCCAGTGACCCCTACCATCAATACAAAGGACACACAGACATTGGTAGCCAGGGCCCCCTAAAACATTGGTGGCCAGGGCTTACGTTTTGCATTGCTGACAGGGCAGGGACCCCCTAAAAACATTTGCTAGCCAGCCCAGGGCCCCCTAAAACATTGGTGGTCCTCCCCAGTGTTCCTTCATACTATGACCCGTCCCCGCTGCTTCCTGCTCCCCTACTGCTTCCTTCCGTTCCCAGCCCCCCCAACATCCTCCGGCTCCCCCCAGCATCCTCCAGCCCCCCCCAACATCCTTCCGGCTCCCCCCAGCATCCTCCAGGGCTCCAAGCATCCTCCAGCTCCCCCCAGCATCCTCCAGCTCCCCCCCAGCATCCTCAGGGCCCCCCAAGCATCCTCCAGCTCCCCCCCCCAGCATCCTGCTACTTCCTCCAGGGCCCCCCAAGCATCCTGCTACTTCCTCCAGGCCCCCCCAAGCATCCTCCAGCTCCCCCCCCCCCCAGAATCCTCCTGCTTCCTCCTGGCAGCGCACTCCATTATGTCACGCGGCTCCCCGCTGCATCTTCACTTTTATAAGGTTGCACCCCATGTGTTACTGACGTCACACATGTGCACGGGGCGCGACCAATGACAAGGCCCGGAGTTGATTAAAGTTAAGTACGCCCTGTGCCCCCCTGATGGCGGCCCTGCGAGAAGCGACAACACGTCCACAGCAAGAACCAATAGAGGACCTTCCGAAACCAGGACCGAAGATTCTGCTTTGTCCCAACATCACACAGTCACGTAAAGTGGTCTGATAGTTGCTATAAAGACTTTAAGATTAATGTTTGCATTTGTACTTTTGCTCTACCTCAAATTAAGGGAGATGTAGTATATTCATCTGTGTCTTTACTACTGGTAGTAATGTAAAGGGTGCTGTGCTGTGCCTGCAGTAGTTTTACTGCTGTGTTTGGGGATGAGATGTTCCTTGGCTGAATAAGATTACAGAAGCTGCAGATAATGTGCTCCCTGTTTCTGGAATCTTATATCCAGAATATATGATTTCATTTACTTTAACACTGAAAGGCTGAACACAACAGTTAGGGGCCTATTCATTTAAAGCATGAATTTTCGCTAGTTAAAAGCCTATGATTGGGAAAAATTCGGAGTAACCACGATAATTTCTGATGTTCAGAAACGTCACAAAAATTATTTCCCTTGGTCGTACGAAAATATCGTAGTTGCGATCCAAAAGTCACGAAATTTTCAGATCCAAATGATCGTAAACGGCATGAAAACCTTTCCGGCTTTGAAACAAAATGATATGATGTTGGAAAGCCTCCCATAGGGCTCGATGCACAGTCCCAACCCTGGCAAAAACATATTCATTCAAGCTTTGGTAACTACATTTTCGTAGTCGTTGCAAAAAGTATGACTTTTTCCTGGAAGAACGAATGTACTACGAAAAAGTAGTGGAATTTTAACCGAAATTAAATAAAGTCGTACTTTTTGCAATGACAAATTTTGTTATTCATTCATCGTGGACATTACGAATGTTTTATAAGAAAAAATATGAATTTTTCTCATCGTGCTTTAATGAATCGGCCCCCTTAGTGTTGACGTCGCATTCTGCACCCCAAGATATAACTGTAGGGGGTGTAATGAGTTAACTATCCAATGTAATGGAAGTGTAACTTATGCCTGGGGGGGGTATTTCCATTTGCCCAGGGGTAGTGCAGTAACTCTATAAAAAAGGCACGTGATTCTATCAAGGGTTGCTGGCTAGTGGATTCTCACCAAATTGTGCCATATTTAAACAATTAATGGGCTTTTATTGTCTTATTGTTGGCCAATTGGGATCTTTAAGTTTCCCTTGCCTGTTGTGGTTTTTTCAGACAGCTAAGATGTGGATAACTTAAGGAGAAGGGTGAAGTTAAGTTGGGCAGAAGGAAAGGCACGGAAGGGTTCATTTATGACATAGGTGGCAAATTGCACAAGTGGCAATTTAGAAATGCAACCAATCAGCAAATACCTTTGAATAGCCTAACTGAAATTTAGAAAACAAAAGCAATGACAAAAGACATATGAAGCATTTATGTTTATTGGTGTGAAATCATTTTCCATACAGGAGTGAGGGCAGGTTTATGCCTTTGTATTAAAATCATTAAAGTGTTTTGCGTGATAAGTCCTGTTATATTGTTCATTCCCTGAAGCCAAGTATCCAGCAACATTGTTTCAAAGCGGAGATTCCATCTATCCATGTAAATCTAGTAATGCTGCGGATGGAGCAATCAAAGCGATCTAGGGGATGATGGTGTGAGCCATTCCTAAGGCATTTGGGCCATTCAGCGGGTTTTGGTGTTGTGACACCTTTCCTATGCAAAAAGGACTAGTAATGGTTTGTAATAGAATGGGCCCATTGATGTAGCACAGGGGTGCCATATACTGAATGGCACATTGACCAAAAGGGAAATAAATAAGCATTAGAGCAGGCAATGGCAAAGAAGAGAAATAAAGTGGTATGAGAATTAAGGCTTATGGCAATGACATTGAATAGAAACTCAGAACCTCACACCAGGGATGAGAAAAAGCAAGTAGAAAGTGAGGGAGAACAAGGAGCAAAGTGGGAAGAAGCCAGAAATGCTAAGGTGTTTATTCCCTCTGCATGCTGGAAGGGGAATATAATCATGGCTGCCCAATCTTTGGGTCTGCAGGTACCACCCCTTTATCTGGGGAAGGGAAGCCACTGGATAAGCAAAGTCCTAAACATTATACCTGCATGCCCCTTATGTAATCAAATCATAAACAAGCCTATTTCACCAAGGAACGGATGTGTAAATGAGCTGTCCCTCGGGTGTTATTGGCTATCTTCTTGCCCAGTAGAAGACTTCACTTCTAAAGCAGCCATACGAGAGGTTTCCATAGCCGAGGCCTGGGAAATCACATGCTTTCCCAAGTACCCAATATGGGTATATATCTAGATGCACGTCCACATGTACATGGCTTCCACAGATACTTCTGGATACGTATGCAAGTGTAAAGTCGGCCATACACGCACCGATGATACCGTACAAAACTTTGTTTCATGCGATATACAGTGCGTGTATGGCGGCTCGACAAGGCGACCGATATCGCAAAAGGCTGCGGATATTGGTCGACTCGTTTTAACCGGTCAGGTGAAAAGATTTTCAATGGCGCCCGAGCAAAATCTCTGTTCAGGGCTGAATTGGCAGAAGGAGGTAGAATTTCTATTGTTTCTACCTCCACAGGGTCGGACTGGGCCGCCGGGATACCGGGAAAAATCCCGGTGGGCCCCGGCTGTAGTGGGCCCCCGACGGCCCAGACCCGACCCTTACCTGCGCTCCCCCTGCTCGACCGCTCCTGCCCCGGCGCGTTTAATTAAGCGCATTCAGGGGAGGACGTCGGGGTGGGGACCTTCAAGGGGGGTCAGGGGAGGCCCTGCAAGGGGGTGGGGAGGAGGGAATCAGGGGACATGGCCGGCGGGGGCACCTGCAGGGCCCCTGGGGCAGAAACCCCGGTGGGCCCTTCACCCCCCAGTCCGACCCTGTACCTCCATATCTGACGATTCAGCCCTGAACATCTGTTGACGGTGGGAACGATCTTTCATGCGACCTAGACAAAATATCGAAAATCACTACATGTATGGCCACCTTAAGGCTGTGTATATTGAAGTCATCTATTTTAGAATATGCAGGTGTATATGACTGCTGTGTATGCATCTAAACAAATGGATACGGAGTATGAGCTACATATGCATTTAGACATACGGGCATTACAATGCATATAGTGTGTACGGTATGGGTGCGTCTGGATGCCTGCGCAAATGTATATGGATTGTACACATTCACCTGGACATGTGGGCGGCCATTAAAGTGTATATTGGCTATATGCATGCATGCAAGTTTAGGTAGGAAAGATATATATCGTTTTTTCAGGAGAACCTGAGCTTTCCACATCTGGCTCAGTTTTTGTGTATTTCCACTTCTGGAACAAGATTTTTCATGATATGGGAATTTATACCAGAAACATATTTTATTTTATGGACAAAAATTCAACTGATTTGGAAAGCCTCATATCTCCCGAACATGCCAATACCTGATATGTATAGTTTTATGGAGATTTCTGACTTCTATGGATCAAAAACTCCCAGCAGTAATTTACCAACTTTTCAAAGCATTACAGCAGAATACGGCATACTTTACATTCCAAAGCCCAAAATCCCGGAACATTAGCCCTACTC
>NC_030684.2:18455474-18475667 GCF_000004195.4 Xenopus tropicalis
GGTGTTGTGACACCTTTCCTATGCAAAAAGGACTAGTAATGGTTTGTAATAGAATGGGCCCATTGATGTAGCACAGGGTGCCATATACTGAATGGCACATTGACCAAAAGGGAAATAAATAAGCAATAGAGCAGGCAATGGCAAAGAAGAGAAATAAAGTGGTATGAGAATTAAGGCTTATGGCAATGACATTGAATAGAAACTCAGAACCTCACACCAGGGATGAGAAAAAGCAAAGTAGAAAGTGAGGGAGACAAGGAGCAAAGTGGGAAGAAGCACAGAATGCTAAGGTGTTTATTCCCTCTGCATGCTGGAAGGGGAATATAATCATGGCTGCCCAATCTTTGGGTCTGCAGGTACCACCCCTTTATCTGGGGAAGGGAAGCCACTGGATAAGCAAAGTCCTAAACATTATCCCTGCATGCCCCTTATGTAATCAAATCATAAACAAGCCTATTTCACCAAGGAACGGATGTGTAAATGAGCTGTCCCTCGGGTGTTATTGGCTATCTTCTTGCCCAGTAGAAGACTTCACTTCTAAAGCAGCCATACGAGAGGTTTCCATAGCCGAGGCCTGGGAAATCACATGCTTTCCCAAGTACCCAATATGGGTATATATCTAGATGCACGTCCACATGTACATGGCTTCCACAGATACTTCTGGATACGTATGCAAGTGTAAAGTCGGCCATACACGCACCGATGATACCGTACAAAACTTTGTTTCATGCGATATACAGTGCGTGTATGGCGGCTCGACAAGGCGACCGATATCGCAAAAGGCTGCGGATATTGGTCGACTCGTTTTAACCGGTCAGGTGAAAAGATTTTCAATGGCGCCCGAGCAAAATCTCTGGCCCTCTACCTCCATATCTGACGATTCAGCCCTGAACATCTGTTGACGGTGGGAACGATCTTTCATGCGACCTAGACAAAATATCGAAAATCACTACATGTATGGCCACCTTAAGGCTGTGTATATTGAAGTCATCTATTTTAGAATATGCAGGTGTATATGACTGCTGTGTATGCATCTAAACAAATGGATACGGAGTATGAGCTACATATGCATTTAGACATACGGGCATTACAATGCATATAGTGTGTACGGTATGGGTGCGTCTGGATGCCTGCGCAAATGTATATGGATTGTACACATTCACCTGGACATGTGGGCGGCCATTAAAGTGTATATTGGCTATATGCATGCATGCAAGTTTAGGTAGGAAAGATATATATCGTTTTTTCAGGAGAACCTGAGCTTTCCACATCTGGCTCAGTTTTTGTGTATTTCCACTTCCTGGAACAAGATTTTTCACGATATGGGAATTTATACCAGAAACATATTTTATTTTATGGACAAAAATTCAACTGATTTGGAAAGCCTCATATCTCCCGAACATGCCAATACCTGATATGTATAGTTTTATGGAGATTTCTGACTTCTATGGATCAAAAACTCCCAGCAGTAATTTACCAACTTTTCAAAGCATTACAGCAGAATACGGCATACTTTACATTCCAAAGCCCAAAATCCCGGAACATTAGCCCTACTCCAGGAAACCATATATTGTTGAACAGTACACATTCTGCCGAATCCGAACGGGTAACCGTGTCTTTCTACTCCTAAGTACCAAACAGCAATGCTTTTCTAAGTTTAGCAGTTTCCAAAAGAAAAATATGACAATAATAAAACATTGTCTCAAAGCTTCCACTTTCAAGCATCATATCTCCCACATAACATTAGGTACCAAGAAAACACACCCTAAATATGAAAGCCAAGGGCCCACTGAACAGTTTGATGCCCATTGTGCAGAGGATCAACAATGTATCTGGCATTTAGAGGCCCCATAAGGAAGTTAGTGCATACAAATCACTTAAGATTCTGAAAATTCAACACATTTACTGCATTTTTGTGGAGCAACAACACAAAAAAGTACATTGACCCCCCAAAACCATATATTTTTTGAAAGTACACATTTGGGTGACTTCAAAATGGGCACCCATGTCTGTCTAATGCCTTACTTACACACCTACAGCCCCCCATCCATAACCAGAGACCTCCCCTGCTGCCACAGCCCTATTTGATAGAGAGGTCTAGTTTCCCCACACACTGCCCTAGAGCCAAATACCCCCACAGACAAACCTAGCACAGCTCATCTAATCTCACCCCACACTGTACCTCCCCCACTAGGAGATCTAAATACTTATGCCTCCCCCGTAGGACTAACCAAACTCCCCTCCTATATATGTCTGGGTTTCGCCTGTGTGCGAACTCGCCTAGATGAGGGATGCCCCCACTTTTCTGTTCCAAGTGACTTGCAGGGAATCCTGGGAGTTGTAGTATAGTAAAATCTATAGGAGGTATGTGGAAAGGTGTTTGTTATCAAGAAGGGCTGCAGTGTTCTGGAACCTAGTGATTGACAGCTGAGCTTATCAGGAGCCAGTGCCTCTATGGGCTCTAGTCACTGGATAGTTCTCCCAATGGGCCCCAGACTGACAGGTGCAGTTGCCCATAGTAACCAAACACAAGCAGTGATGTGTCTTAACTTTACTTTGCCCCTCAGGCAGATCTGTGTAGGGCCACTAGTGGGGAGGAATTGGTAATTGTGTATCAGTGGGACACACCAGTCAGGCGACTGCCACACCATGATGGCATTTTTGTGCCCAAACTCATCAGCTGAGCCTGTCATTACTTATTATGTCACCCCCCTGTGACCAGCGGTGATGGGTAGATTTCACCCTGATACCTCTCAACAGCGGCCGGAGAATTCCTTCATCCGTTCTTGTGTGCCATAAAGTCCTTATTATATTAGGGTCAGTTTTATCAAGGGCCATTTAGCCATCCAGTATATTTTGGGGGTGTGGGAGGAAAGCAGAGTGCCCTGAGGAAACACACAGAGACAGGTCTGGATTGGGATTTAAAATAAAAACAGCCCCACAGGCCCAATAAATAGTGACAGTCTATGGCGTCTTACAGAAGTTGGATTTCCCCATTAAAAGTCATTACATAAAATCTAATTGGCTGTTGGTGGCTCTGCCCACTTTTCCTAACCTTAAACCGCAGTTACCTGGTGCCTAACCCTGCAAAGTTTGGGGGCCCCGGCGTTATTACTGTGAGACTGGCAGCAGGTTGGATTTCTGCCGAGCCAATAGGTAAAATCTGATTGGCTGTGCACAGCTCCGCCCACTTTTGGGCATCCAACAATCATCATATTTTCATTCAGGCTGAGCCCATGACTGTGTGATTCAAGTTTGGGGGGTGTCGCCTCAAAGCTGTAAGATTGGCAGCAGTTCTAAAATCTTCCTTGTCAAAGTCAATGGAAATATTGGGGGGTTCGGATCGGCACGGGGGGCGGGATCGCTTAGAAAAGCACAAGCAGCCAGCTCGGCTATAGGGCGAAGAAGTGTGGGGAGTTCGGGTGTTGTACCCCTAAACCTGTAGGAGGAGTAGCGTTTAGAAAATGGGGGGCGCTAAGAATAAGAAGCTGAAGGGGAGGAACAGTCGGGGGGTTCAGCCCAACACAATTACCCCTGAGCCCCAGCAATATCCGCACGGATTCTCTAGCCGGAACTGTACCCTCTGAGCATCACTGTACAGAACCGCCTCCAGCAGCCCCATTACATGTTATTGGCTTTCAGCCCAATCCCCTCATCTACACAATTCACTATTATAAGTGTTTATTGGGCTTCATGAACAACACAAACCCAAAGCCCATTCTCACATGAATTTATTCAGAGCCGGGAGTGCGAGGCTACCAACCAATCAGGTTGGACTCTCACGCTTAGCAAATGGCCAAACGGATTGTGGGAACCAACCTCTGAGCGATATGAAATTATCCCGTGTAAGTGATTGTATTCTACGCGGTAAAGTCGTAATTTCAAATCTAATCACTCTATTAAGCTGATTAATGAACTAATCGATCGTTTGCTCCATATTAAATATCCCATACATTAATATGTACAGTCATACAGTTCCAACAACGTTCCCAACCCTTCAACAGTTGTTCAAACCAGGGTCGGACTGGGGGGGTGAAAGGCCCACCGGGCCTCCCGCCCCAGGGGCCCTGCAGGTGCCCCGCCCCTAACCCGCCCCCCCGCAGGGCCCCCCTAACCCCCCTCGCAGGGCCCCTCACCCGACATCTTTACCGTGAGCGCGTAAATTTTACCCGTCAGGGGAGCAGCGGTCGGGCAGAGGGAGCACCGGCAAGGGTCGGGTCTGGGCCACCTGGGCCCACTAGAGCTGGGGCCCACCGGGATTTTTCCCAGTCTGATTCTGGTTCAAACCATACGATTGGATCTTTTCTCCAAATTTTTTTTGTTTTTTCCTTGTATTTCTACAACCAAGTGCAAGAAAATACAATGTGCTCCCTACTAAGTGCCACACAGTGTATAAGGGGGCAATGACTCGGCCTGAAAAATTGAAAAGCCAATATATGCAGGACTAGCTGGCCAAATGTCCTGAAGCCTCCTGGCCCAGAAAAGCCCTTTATCCCGAGCAAAATGCCCTGCAGGAAGTAGAATCCCCTGTGCCGTAAGGCTAAGGGGCACATTTACTTATCCACGAATGCGCGAAAAAATCGGATTGGTTTTGCCGCTGTTTACGATAGTTCGGTACGAAAATTTTGTGACTTTTCGGATCGTCAATACGATATTATCCCATTCGGGATTTGAACTGGTGTTTTGATATAAGAGATCCCTATATCCTTCCCCCTACCGACCAAAGCAGAGAATGGGTAAAAATAGTAATAATAATATAAAATGTGGTATAACCAAAATCCCAGGGTTAGACTGGGCCTGGCTATAGTGGTGCCGGGGGCTAGAGCTGACTGGTTTTGCCCTAAACCAATATCTGTAAGTTTCAGGAGATTATATGGTTAGGGGCCCCTCTGGGATGGGGTTAGATATGGGCACTGGGATGGTTTAGCCTGGTGAGCTTTATACCCAATTCACCCTTGTATAGGATCCGGATATTTTAATTAATTTTTTTTTTACATTATTTGTTGAAGTCTGCCTTACTTCATCACCCAGTGCGCAAATAACTTTCACTTGTAATAATCCACACATATTCCATCAATTTATTTTAATGAATACATAATCCATGAAATTCTTAGGAACATCTAGCCTTAACTGCTTCAAGAATTTCACCTGATCCCTCTCAGCCCTTTTCTCCAGGACCGTAAGGCCAGCAGAAGGCAAGGATAGGTTGGGCCCATAGTATAATCCTTAGCCAAAAGGCCCAGTCATTACTCAGCCCAATAATAACTATAAATGACTCCTACCCAGGAGAGTAGATTGGCTATCATATCATTACAATTGAGGAGACTGGCAAATATGTAAGCACGTAAGCAAAGTGGAATTCTGGGTATTAATTTTAATGAGATCCCAGAATACACTTTGCTATTTGCATACAAGGAAGAGACAGTCTCCTCAACTGTAACAACTTGTTAGTAAATCCACTCTATAGTCATGACGCGTTTGTAAATTTTTGACGCAGTGCCAAGTACAGAAGTGCGTTTGTGTTGTCCGGGCCGGAGGGATGTAGGTGAGTTATCGATGTGGGTATTTGCTAAAAATAGTTGTTGGCTTTGTGTGAGATATGTGGCGTTGGGTGTGGCTGGGGCGGGGTGGTGTCGCGTCGCGCTGCGGATTGCAATTTAAGAGAAGGTCTGGTTGGGCTGCCGTGGCAGGGATTGGGTTGGGTGGGGTCGGGCTATTGTGGAGAGTCTAGTGGGCCAGGCTGCCATGGGGGCATCGGGTGGGTTCTTGTGGGGCCAGGCTGCCATGGGGAGTCGGGCTGGGCAGTGGTAGGGTCTGGCTGTGCTGCCATGGAGGGGGGGCTGGTCAGGTCATGGGGAGTCGAGTCAGGCTGCTGGGGGGGGGGTGGGCTGCCATGGGGGTGGGTTCTGGTCCGGTCGGGTGCCGTGTGTGGGGGGTCGGGTTGGGCTGCCATGGTGGGGGTTGAGTCGGGCCGAGGTGCCCTGGAGGGGTCAGGTCGTGGGGAGTCTGGTCAGGCTGCTGTGGGGGGGTCTGGTCGGGTTGGTTGGGCTTCCATGGGGGGTGAGTTTCTGTAAGATATATTGAGTTGGGGGGGGGGTCGTGTCGCGCTGCCGCGGCTCGCAATTGTAGAGACGGGTCTATAGTGGGGGACAATCTGGTCCGGTGGGCTTGCCGTGGCAAGGATTAGGTTGGGTGGGGTGCGTTGGCGCTGCTGTGGGGGGTCGGACTACTGTGGAGAGTCGGGCCAGGCTGCCATGGGGGGGGGGATCGGGTGGGGCTGTGGGGGTTTCTTGTGGGGCCAGGCTGCCATGGGGAGTCAGGTCGGGCTGGGCAGGCTGTGTTGCGGGGAGGGGCTGGTCAGGTCGTGGGGAGTCGGGTCAGGCTGCTGTGCGGGGGTCTGGTGGGTCTTCTGTGGGGGGGTAGGGTTGGGCTGCCATGAGGGCGGGGGAGTCGGGCCGGGCGCCGTGGGTGGGGGGCTGGTCAGGTCGTGGGGAGTCGGGTCAGGCTGGCGTGGGGGAAGTCGGGCTGCTGTGGGAAGTTGGGTTGCCACGGGGGGGGGGTCGGGTGTGTGGGGCTGCCGTGGGAAGTCGGGCTGCTGCGGTGGGGGGGTGGTGTCTGGTCGGGCTAGGCTGCCGCGGAGGTGGGTTTCTGGTTGGGGCGGGCTGCCGTGGGGGGTTCGGGTTTTGCTGCCGTGGTGAGGTAGGGGTCTGGTCGGGCTGCTGTGGGGGTGGGGGATGTCGGGTCGGGCTGCCATTGGGGTGGGGGGTCGGGTTGGGCTGCCGTGGGAAGTCGGGCTGCCGCTGTGGAGGGGGTTTGTCTGGTCGGGCCTGGCTGCCGCCGGAGGGGGCTCGGGGCGGGCTGCAGTGGGTTGGGTCGGGCTGCCGTGGGGGGTTCAGGTTGGGTTGCCGTGGGGGGGTCTTGTCAGGCTGCTGTGGGGGGGTGTCGGGTCGGGGTTCCGGCGGGGTTGGGTCGGGCTGCTGCTAACATCCTCCTATGGTAGTTAGTTCACAGGATTCGGACCTTCATTTTATCTCCCATTGTAACATTTTCTAGCAGTTCCCTAAGGCAGTTTGTGAACTAATATTGGCCAATCATTTTCCTTGGAAGGAAACTGCCCTTTGGTGAATATAAAATACCTATTCTGGGCTTCTGCCGAGGTCTCAGTTTGTGGGATTTACTAGTTTGTGCTGGTGCCCACTGCGCATGGTTGGTGCATGGTTGGTGCATGGTTGGTGCGTGGTTGGTTCGTGGTTAGTACATGGTTGGTACATGGGTACCTAACCCACAGAAGGGCTGCTATAAATGCCATCGCTGTGTTTTGTGCAGCTTATTACTTGTTGTGACAGTTTTGACTTCCCCCATTTGGGCAAGAGGATCAAGATCAACTTAATCTTCAAGCTTTGATGTATGTAGGAAAGGCTATTACCGCACTATATGAATGAATGGGCATAGGACGGCCATTAAAAAGGCTGTTGCTTATAAAGACTGTGACTAAGGTTAATGTCCCTTAGGATAACAAAAACATAAGTAAAGCTTGGGATAACTGGTGGCACAACACTTTGCACAATTTGGGAATCTGACTGGGCACAGACCATACTCTACCTCCCAGGAGGGGGGGGGGCGACAGACATAAGATGCTGCTACAATGTGAATCAGTGGATTAATCATTTACAGACTGTGGCTCTGAGGGGACTAAACTAAACACTTCTAAGTTGTTTTCTTTCATTTCCTCCCTACTATAGGGTTAGGCATCGTTATTGGACACATTACCAGCAGCATCAGTACCAGCCGCCCCGTTGGGCTCAGTCAGCACCGCACCACCAGCTGCCGTAGAACTGTCTCTCACTGCCCTGCAACACCACCAGCTGCCGTAGAACTGTCTCTCACTGCCCTGCAACACCACCAGCTGCCGTAGAACTGTCTCTCACTGCCCTGCAACACCACCAGCTGCCGTAGAACTGTCTCTCACTGCCCTGCAACACCACCAGCTGCCGTAGAACTGTCTCTCACTGCCCTGCAACACCACCAGCTGCCGTAGAACTGTCTCTCACTGCCCTGCAACACCACCAGCTGCCGTAGAACTGTCTCTCACTGCCCTGCAACACCACCAGCACTTTTGGAGATTCGGCATCGGCTCCTCTATCTAGTCGGCACCTCCCGCTCCCTCCAGATTCTTCAAGTAGTAAGTCAGGGAGAGGGTCACACAGTCAGTGGCTCCTCACCCCCCGGTTATACTCCTTACCTGCTCCTGCTGTATTTAATTAGAATGTACTAGATTTTAAATATTTCATTAGATGATTGGATCTCAATATATTCATCTGTGTCTGCACCACAGACAGGCAAGATGCCAGATGTTAATCACATATAGAACATTTGGGTTAAGAATGGTCGCAAAATGTCAGCATTGAGATTTGTTTGCTCGAAAACATTAGACCCATTATGTGTTGTGAACTTGTGACGTACTGTATTTAATTATAATGTACCAGATTGATAAATATATTGAGATCCAATCATCTAATGAAACAGTTACAAAGGGTGCAAACTGAACCCTAGAGATCTTGAGATGTTGCTGCTCTTGTTGCTCATAGAAAATGTATCGGCAAAGACAAGTAAACTGGAAGCTCCAAATATTATGTATAATGTAATATGTATCTAGTTATAGAACAGTCTGTGTCATATCTATCTATCCATACATCTATCTTTCTATCATCTATCTATCTATCTATCATCTATCCCTATCTATCGTCTTTTATCTATCTATCTATCTTTGGATCATCTATCTATGCCGCAATGTATTTTACAGTTTGAATTTGTTTTATAGTGTTGCCATGGGAATCTAAATGAATTTATATGCTGAGCTAAAGAGATACAAGGGGACATTTGTTGCAAGCACAGAATTGTAAAAATACACTGACTGATTACTGTGCAATCATGAGCCACAGTTGAGTAGTGAGTCAGTAATTGGTCTATGTTTATGTTTTTTTAATTGATATGATATCGTAATTGCCTGGGAATCATTATTTCTGGTCTTTTACTTCCCTCCCACCTGTTTTATTGTGCTGCAAATTAGTCCGTTTTTATTTCATTAAATTGTGTGCCTTGTTTTATGCCTTATGCCTTTATCTTGGCCCTTGGCTTGCCTTATAATATTCTTTGTTGGAGTCTTGGGTGAACATTGTGATTTGGAACTGGGGCCAAATCCAGTATAACTATCTTTTGTTTTCATGAATCCATTACTGTTACCATTACGGTTAATGGAGCGCTAATTGGTATTTCTGCAGTGGGTCTGGGTTTTATTAATGATGTTTATGGTCAGGTTTATTTTGTAGATGCTGGATTAATGGATGAAAACTTTTGTTTGGGGAAAAAAACTTTTTTTTAATGTTAATGGCTCTTTAAATCTGGGGATAGGGTTGCCACCTGTCTAGTTTTGAACCAGGCAACCCGGTTTTTAGATTGCTGCCTGGTTTTCAGATGTCTAAAAACCTTTACCTGCAGGATTAGGATTACCTGCAGATTGACAAGAAATACAGCCAATCACAGTACGCTAGGGCTTATCCCGCCCCTACATGTTATTGACACACCCCCTTACATCACCGTGCCTGCCCCCTGTTTCACCACATCTGCCCCTTTGCGTCACAGCGCCCGTCCCCTGATGTCACTCCCCCAGTCCTGTCTGGGTCTATCTAAAGAGAAAGGTGGCAACCCTATCTGGGGGGCCGTGACAAAGTTCCCCAATTGGCCCCTTCAGTTGATAAGACCGACCCTGTTAACCAGCATAGATCCACTGTTGGGGACTTAGCCCCGAGTGTGAGCCCTGTGGCTGGGCAGTACCCCTGTTACTGATGGGGACACTGTTCTGCTCACTCTCTGTAGTTTGTGGCTGAATGGGGAGGCTGTGCCCTTACAGACTGGTTGCTGTACATTTTGCCAGCAGAGGCAACCAGTGTCCGACTGGGCCACCGGGGTACTGGGAAAAAACCCGGTGGGCCCCGTCGGCCCATACCCAATCTCCGCAGGTCCTCCGCTGATCCACTTGTCTCCTTCCCCCAACGCGTTTCAGGTAAGTTTGATATAGGGTGCTCGAGGAGGAGGTTGGACAGGTGCTGGGGGCCTCTGCGGGAGGGGGGGGTGAAGGCGGCGGGGACCATTGGGGGTGCAGGGGCCCCCGAGGCAGAAGCCCGGTGGGCCCTGCACTCCCCAGTCAAACCCTGGGGGCAACTCCTCCCATACTCTGACTCTCAGCCACTCAAATGGGCCATAAATGATGCCATGTAATGTGACGTCCGTGCCCCTCACTGGGTAAAGTGGCTTCTATGTGATTCACTGGATCTGACTGCATGTGTTTAACATGACACAGACATAGAGGTTTGTTGCTACGATAACAGGGACCTCAGCACAAGCTCTGCCTTGGGTCAGTATCCCCACAGTATTTAATGCTCGCTGATCAGTTTTTATTTACACGCTTCACTGTTTCAGGATTCAGATACTATGCTACAGTTCTGGTTAAATACTGCTCTTGGTTATTTAATGCACTTTATTTGGTTTATTTTTCAGTATCTGATAATGTGATAATGTCACAGTGGCATTTTTTGGGCACCATTTCTCTCTGTATAAACTGGAGTCCGTGCCTGGCACACCAGCCAGACAGTTGTAAATTCTCTCAAAATAGCATTCTCTACATCAGAGTTTGAAAGTCTCGCGTTTTTATGCGTATTTCGGCTACATGTGCCTGCACCAGAGCGTATTCCATTCATTCGGGTGCAGGCACATGTAGGAGGCGTAGGGCGGTATTTTCAGCAATCGCTTTTTCGCTTGCCGAAAATATCCGCCCTAATCCTCGTCTGGCATCAGCCTTAAAGGCTGACCGACAAATCACATTCTGGGAACTAACCCCACCTATATTAACACCTACTAATAAAGTACATTTCTTACTGTTTACCGCAACTATAATTTTTTGTCAAAAACCAAATTCCTCCTACAGCTCAACACACTGCCCTATTAGTGCAGCGGAGGAACACCACCAGCTGCCGTAGAACTGTCTGCCTCACTGCCCTGCAACACCACCAGCTGCCGTAGAACTGTCTGCCTCACTGCCCTGCAACACCACCAGCTGCCGTAGAACTGCCTGCCTCACTGCCCTGCAACACCACCAGCTGCCGTAGAACTGTCTGCCTCACTGCCCTGCAACACCACCAGCTGCTGTAGAACTGTCTCTCACTGCCCTGCAACACCACCAGCTGCCGTAGAACTGTCTCTCACTGCCCTGCAACACCACCAGCTGCCGTAGAACTGCCTGCCTCACTGCCCTGCAACACCACCAGAGCTTTTGGAAATTCGGCTCCTCTATCTAGTCGGCACCTCCCGCTCCCTCCAGATTCTTCAAGTAGTAAGTCAGGGAGAGGGTCACACAGTCAGTGGCTCCTCACCCCCCGGTTATACTCCTTACCTGCTCCTGCTTTATTATCCATGAATTGTAAAAATACACCAACTGATTACTGTGCAATCATGAGCCACAGTTGAGTAGAAAGTCAGTAATTGGTCTGTTTGTTTTTATAATTGATTGTTATGATGTTGTAATTGCCTGGGAATCATGATTTCTGGTCTTGTACTTCCCTCCCACCTGTTTTATTGTGCTGCAAATTAGTTTTTATTTTATTAAATTGTGTGCCTTGTTTTATGCCTTATGCCTTTATCTTGGCCCTTGGCTTGCCTTATAATATTCTTTGTTGGAGTCTTGGGTGAACATGGTGATTTTGAAATAGGGGCCAAATCCAGTATAACTATCTCTTATTTTTTTGTTTTCATGAATCCATTATTCTTACTGGGGTTAACAGCTCATTTGCTATTTCGGCAGTGATTTTACTGGCAAGTCTTGGGTTAATGAAGTGCTAGTTGGTATTTCTGCAGTGGGTCTGGGTTTTTTAATGATGTTTATGTTAAGGTTTATTTTGCAGGTGCTGGATTAACGGATGAAAACTTGTATTGGAAAAAACACTTTTTTAATGTTACTGGCTCTTTAAATCTGGGGATAGGGTTGCCACCTGTCTAGTTTTGAACCAGACGGCACAGTTTTTACATGGCTGCCCGGTTTTTAGACGTCTGAAAACCGGGCACGATTGCCAGCAGATTGAAGAGAAATACAGCCAATCACAGGTTATTTATAATAGGGATGTAAACATCTGAATTCTAAACTCTTCTGTTATATCTTTTACTAGAAATTAGGCAAAAATTAGGGCTTATTTATGATGCCCGAATATTTTGACAGAGTTATAACAATGGCTAATGCTCTGGAAAAAATACACTCTGCCATTTAACATTTTATTCTTGAACCAACAAATGTATTTGTAGCTGTAATATTGGTGTGTAGGCGCCATCTCAGTGCATTGTGCCCGAGTCTGAGCTTTCAGCCAGCGCTACACATTAGAACTGCTTTCAGCTAACCTATTGTTTCTCCTACTCCCATGTAACTGGAGGAGTCCAAAGCCGGACTTGGATTTCTTACTATTGAGGGCTATTCTGATACCTACTAGGAGCTGCTATCTTGCTCCCTTCCCATTGTTCTGTATATGCAAACCCTATGGGCTTGTATTAGTGTCCCCTTACTCTGTAAAGTGCTACAGAGAACAATAGCACTATATCAATAGTAATAATAATTAGGCCCCTCTATTATACATGATTTCTTTGCAGAAAATAAACAGCAGGGAGGAAGAAGCCCCTGACTTTCCATTTTCCATAGACCAGGAATAGAGTGCAAGGCACCTATGTTCCTCTGCATTCTTCAGTTTGAACCTTAATTACAGTAATAGACAAAATGGGCACACTGGGGCTTTACATGATGTGCGCGATTGTGTGCCTGGCACTGCGCCCCCTTCAGAGAAAATGGCTCTGTTTAGGGATCCAATGCATTTACAGACAATGATGCTACAAAATGAGCTGCCAACGAGGAGCATAAAGCGACACGTGTGTATCACAAACACGCAAAAGCCTGTAGTGTGTAGGGCAGAAACTCACAAACTAAACCCAATGTATTGTTACTAAACCCAAATATTCCAAAGCTCACTCATTTGAATGTATATTTGGGTATGAGGAGGAGAGAAATGAATCTGACTTCTAATAAACCTTCCTTTTGTCTGTAGAGTTATGAATAAAGGGATATTCCTTGCTTTTCATTGGCGGCAGGGGACTGAAAGGGAATGGCTGTCTCCATTTGAACAGTAAGACTTTTACTAATATTTTCCCTATAGAAAGATAACCCAAGGGAATGTCTGACAAATGATGGCACTTAATTTTAATTAAACTGCTGAATTGCATCAATATGTCTCAGTAGGGCGGGCCTGATACATTCCATTCAGGTAAGAATACACAAAATCAACTATTTTATAAATAACATTTCCACATCATATTAAAAATATGGGGTTCAAATTCCTGATACAGTATGGGATCCATAATCCAGAAACCCATTAACCAGAAAGCTCTGAATTACAGAAAGCCCGTCTCCCATAGACTCCATTTTAATCAAATAATTCAGAATTTTAAAACTGATTTCCGTTTTCTCTGTAGTAATAAAAAAACAGCATCTTGTAATTGATCCCAACTACAATATAACTAACCGTTATTGGAGGCAAAACAATCCTATTGGGTTTAATTAATGTTTTATTGATTTTTTAGTAGACTTAAGGTATGGAGATCCAAATTACGGAAAGACCCCTTATCCAGAATACCCTTGGTCTCAAGCATTCTGGAAAACGGATCCTATACCTGTATTGCATTTTGTTGTCTTTATTATGGAGGATGCTTAAGCTGCCATACAAGGGAGGAGCTGATATCTGTGCAGTTACCATTCAAGGGGAGGGCAGATTTGAACCTTGGGCCAATTATCGGATAGCACTGGAGGGAACCTTTATTTGGACCACCACTATCTTTGGCCAATGGGGTTTCATAAACCTTCCTATCTGACTTAGCCCATATTAGTCAGGGATGCTATTGTTTTGGCCCCTTACACTGGGTTACAGAAAAATTCTAGTTTGCTGTCGGAGAGGGGACACTGGGGTACATAACATTCTAGTTTTGCTGTCAGAGAGGGGACAGTGGGGTAGATTAACATTCTAGTTTTCTGTCGGAAAGGGACACTGGGGTGCATAAACATTCTAGTTTTGCTGTCGGAGAGGGGACACTAGGGAACATAAACGTTCTAGTTTGCTGTCGGAGAGGGGACACTGGGGTACATAAACACTCTAGTTTGCTGTCGGAGAGGGGACACTGGGGTACATAACATTCTAGTTTGCTGTCAGAGAGGGGTCACTCGCGTACATAAACATTCTAGTTTGCTGTCGGAGAGGAGACACTGGGGTACATAAACATTCTAGTTTTGCTGTCAGAGAGGTCACTCGCGTGCATAAACATTCTTAGTTTGCTGTCGGAGAGGGGACACTGGGGTACATAAACATTCTAGTTTGCTGTCGGAGAGGGGACACTGGGGTACAGAAACATTCTAGTTTTCTTTCGGAGGGGGTTCAGCTGCTCTGATTGCTTACCATGGCTCTGTTATAATATGACTGGGGAAACAATTCCTTTTCTGTGCCTGCAGGGTTGGACTGGTTTATTGGCCCAGATCCGACCCTTCCTGGCGCTCCCCCTGTCCGACCGTTCCTCCCTGACGCATTAAACTTTCGGGAGCCCAGGGGAGGACGTCTGGTGGGGGACCCAGTGGGGGGGGATTAGGGGACGCGCACCTGCAAGGCCCCTTGGGTTGGATCCCCAGTCGGCCCTGCCCCCCAGTCCGCTAAAGTGATCTCAGGGGCAATATCTATGCACTAACTTACTTTTGGGGTCTCTAAATGCCAGATACATCGGGGATCCTATGCACAATGGGCGTCAAACTGTTCAGTGGACCCTTGGCTTTCATATTTAGGGTGTGTTTTCTTGGTACCTAATGTTATGTGGGAGATATGATGCTTGAAAACTGAAGCTTTGAGACAATGTTCTAGAATTTTAATTTTTTTTTTTTTTGGAAACTGCTAAACTTAGAAAAGAATTGCTGTTTGGTACTTAGCAGAAGAAAGACACGGTTACCCATTTGGATTTGGCAGACTATGTACTGTTCAACAATATATGGTTTCCTGGGGTACTGGCACGTTTGGGAGACATGAGGCTTTCCAAATCAGTTGATTTTTTTTTTTTTTTTTTGTATTTCAAGCTCTAAATCTTGTTCTAAAATTTCTACGATCTGCTTTATGGTGTATCTGAACCCACATCTGACACATGGAGCGGATTTCGGCAGGAACACAGATACTGACTGAGCCAAAATCTGCACAGATGCACCATGAAGCAGATAGAAGTGGACGGGCGGTTTCTCAGCCTGCGCTTATACACAAGCCAGGAAAGCGCCTTGTGTGGCAGGAACCCTAAACACCATTATGGGGACCTGAGGCTTTTGCCCTGTTTGAGGGAGAAAAATAGAGGGGGACGGGGCAAATGCCCAACTGGAGAGCAGTAATGACAGCAGTAAGTGCTGATTCTGTGCCTCTGTCTCCTGATAACATTGCAGCTCTCTCTCTGACAGGCACCAGCCCCCCCCCCTACTTTTTACTTTGTATCTTTTCTGAGCCCCACCCTGGTCACATGATGCTGTGTGTGTGTGAGACATTATCCTACAAAATGGTGCTGCTTCCAGGAGGGTGAGATGCTAATTCTGCTTCTTTCTGTGTGTGAGTGTGTGACTGAGTGTGAGTGTGAGTGAGCATGATTGTGCAGTGAGTGGGGAGGGCATGGCTACCTGCTCTGTGGCTGCTGCACTGAGGGAACCCACCAAATCACAGTTCCCTTTGGGGGAAAGAGTGGGCCGTTGGGCAGCAGGGACCTTCCTGTTCCTTCAGCCTTTGCCCCCCCTGCAATTCTCTGCATCATGGCGGCCCTCCTCTGGTTTCAGCAGCCCTCCTGCCTCTCCAGCCTGTATACAAGTTAGTGACACACACGTATACATATATTTCTGGGGGGTCGAGAATCCCTTCCGTATTTCTGCACCTCAGTAAAACTGCATCTGCCCAAAAACTCCTGCTTTGGTGTTTTCAGGCCGATCCCTGCTCGGGGAAGGAGGATTCTGTACTTCTCAATGCAGTTTTACAGAGGTGCGTAAGGGTGTGGATCCGCTTTCTTAGCCTGCAAAAAAAAACAGAGCAGTGGAGCAAACACTCCATGTTCCCTCACTTTAACTGCATTTCTGCCCGCTGATCTCACTGGGCGAGCAAAAAATGTGCTGTTTTTTATTTCCTTTTTTTATCCTTGTTACCTAATGACATATGGGAGACAGGGTGCTGTAAAATGAAAGTTTTGAGTTGTAAGACATAACTACCCATAAGTGCCCATTTTGGACGGATTTCTAAGGTAAATGTATATTTTGTCATTTTGCGCCACATAAAATACAGTAAATGTATTGATTTTGCAGTAGCTGTAGTGCCCTGCGGGACAACTTGTATGCACTATTGTGATGCTATAGGCCAGATACTTTGGCAATCCTATGCATATGGGCGTCAGCGGCCCATTTCTTGCTGGTATTATTTTTTCCATCTCCCCCTATGTTAGTGCCTAACACCTCTCCTCTTGCCTTTGGCCTCTTAAGCTCTCGCCTTTCATTTTTGCAGGCCCATTTTTACCAGCCCCATGTAGCTTGTGCCCAATTCGCAGCTATTCAGGAGAGCCCAGTACACACCACCAAAATCCCCAAACTGAAACCTGGAGGGAGCGAGTGTAAATACATCAGCACAGCGTTACCCAATGAGATGTATCCCCCTGCCCAACGGCTGCACAACTCTGCTGATATAAAAGCTTTTTGTACCTTCCGATTTAGTTGGTGCTGCAATTCATACAGTTCTGCCTACGCCGCGCAACTCCTGCACAATGTCACAACGCGCTACGCAGACAAAGCTGTACATGGCGGGGCAGTGCAATTGGACATTGTGCAGGAGGTGTGTGGCCGAGGCGCTACTGTATGAGGGGTACAAAAAGCTTTGATGTTACCAAGAATTACAGGCGCAGCCATTGGACAGGGGGATAATATTAATGTGTAATGCTGTGATTTTATACCCACATGAATTTAAATTCACTCCCTCGTGGTTTCCGCTCCTGTGCCGAGCCCACAGACCCTGCTCCCGTGTTGTTTTGCTCTAGAACTTGCTGAGAACAGAAGATTTTATGACCCACGAAAGTTAACTTAAAGATGGACTAGCTTTTGTTCTGCTTTGAAGGTGAACTTACCCTTTACATTACATTGTGCTGTATTATTACTTAGCCACAGCAATTGGTTCAGGTGCCGAGGGTCCGGCTGTCCTGGGCCTGCGCCGATCCCTGCAGAGAAATGTTCTGCCCTTTAGTTCTGCGCCAGATTTAACAGAAAGTTATTTAATTCCCCATATAGGCACCTGAGGGTCTTCCCTTAGCGCTTTTCCTGGCAGGCACGTATTCCGACCACTAACCACGCTGGGAAATAATTCATTTTGTTATTTCATTGATTTGCCCAATTGTCTTTCATTTTTGTGATTTTATTGCAGTTTTACACTTGCACTGTTTGTTGCATATCTTTTTGGTATTTGGTATTGGCACGTTCAGGAGACATGGGACTTTCCAAATCAGTTGTATTTTTGTGGCATATGGATTTCTCGCCTGCCAACCCAGCTTTTACACACAGAGCCCCCTGTCAGCGTATTATGTGCCGTAACCCCCCTAACACAGCAAAGCTATGCTAAAAACAGATCAGGAACACTAATACAGGGATAAAAAATGCAACAGAAAAACAAAAATTGAGCAAATCAGTGAAACAACAAAATAAGTCACATGACAGCGTAATTAGTATGAGTCAGAATATTTGAATATCTAAATTGTGTGCTGTATGTGTGTGTAAATGTGTGTAAGTGTGTGTAAGTGTCCTGTCCTGAAGCTTGCCTGGTCCTCTGTGCTACAGTCCTAGTCCTCCATGTGCAGGAAGTCAGTGGGCCGGCGCTGGGGGGAAGAAGGAAGCGGAACCAAGCAGCAGACGCGATGCGATCGTGCGACGATCAATGTCACAGAGCCGACATGACAGCCCGCCTGGCTCGTTGCCCAGGGAGCTGTCATCGCTAGAAACCCTCTGCAGCGCCTCTCCAGAGAGAATCTTTATCTGCCAAACAACAGTAAAGGGTTAAATGTTTTTTGAGTGACAAAAAATAAGTTGCACAACAAAAAAGTTGTGCTGTAGGAAAAAGAGTTGCCTGCGTAAAAATACATCACGTCTGCATGTCAAGAATTACCGGTTTGCTAATTTTTGGTGAAACAGGACATATTCGCTCATCACTAGTTGGCACCTCATTTATACTACTAAAAGGATTCCGACTTGATAGGTATGGGGTACTTTATTTCTGAATTACACTACATTGCAAATAATTCACTCTACCATTTAAATTTTATTCTTGGACCAACTAATATATATATTTTTTAGTTGTAAAAGGGCCAAAAGGGCCAAAGTCAAGAGCTATAAGGGTTTCTCCTGCTTGGGTGCTATTCTCCTGCCTACCACAAGGTGGGGCTACTCAGAACATTTGGCAAAAAAAGATTTCTGACCCCTTTCTGAACTCTATCATGCTGAGATCTTCAGGTAAAACATAAGGCAGCCTACAGGAGACCTGCTTTGTGGAAGGGTAAGGGGTCTGGGGTTTCAGAGATCATTGTATTTAATGGATTTGAAGCAATGGTTCTCACTGCTTCTCACTGTGTGTATAATTAGTGTATTTTGGTGTGGTGTTAACAAAGTGTTCATTTCCCATTTCCCCAGTCTTTCAGGCATTTCTGGAGTTAATGGAATGTTTATTGCCCTTTTTCCAAGGATCGTACCGGCATGTGTGGAGTTAATGGAATGTTTATTGCCCATTTTCCAAGCATCTTTCCAGCATGTGTGGAGTTAATGGAGCGGTACATCAGGGTAGGGGCCCATTTCTGGCCAGACTATACAGGTGGGGGCACATACCATGAGCAGGAGAGAAGGAGGATCAGAGAGGAGCTGCAGGGGGTGAGTATGTAGAGAAATCCCTCTATATTAACCCTTAGCAGTGTGTTTGCTCCCTGCTGTCTCTCTTCAGCCCCCTCTGCCTCTGCCCCCTACCAACTCCCTGGTAAGGATGATGGCACACTAGGAGATTAGTTCGCCCGCATCTGCGCTACCGCCGGCGACTGCTCTCCTGAAAATGCTTTCCCATTGGCAATAATGTAAATCACTGGGGGGAAACGTACGCGCTGCTTCCGGTTTCTCAAGTCGGCCAAAGATTCCCCGCGAGGCAACTTAGGAAAGCGAAGCGCATTGTAGTTTTCCCCACCGGCGATTTCCATTATTGCCTGTGAGAAGGGAACTAGGGACGTTTTCTTCGCCCGCGGTATCTCAGTTTATCGTGGGTAAGGAAAACGCCCTGTGTGCCGGTGCCCTAACCCATTAATATTTTATCATTTCCTGCTACACATTTACAAAGCCTCCTTTTCCTCTGCCCCAGACATGGCACTATTAACCTTTTGATACCAATTTCTCTCTCAATCCCCACTGCCCTCCCTTTTAAACTCCCTGTTTTCCTTATGCATGATGTTGGCACTGCAAATATACAGGCTATGTGCCCTGTGGGCATTATACATGATGTTTGCACTGCATATATACTGGCTGTGTGCCCTGTGGGCATTATACATGATGTTGGCGCTGCATATATACTTGCTGTGTGCCCTGTGGGCATTATACATGATGTTGGCGCTGCATATATACTTGCTGTGTGCCCTGTGGGCATTATACATGATGTTGGCGCTGCATATATACTGGCTGTATGCATTGTGGGCATTATACATGATGTTGGCGTGGCATATTAACTGGCTATGTGCCCAGTCGGCATTATACATGATGTTGGCGTGGCTTATATACTGTCTGTGTGCCGTGTGGGCATTATACATGGTGTTGGCGCTGCATATATGACTGTCTTGTTCCCTGTGGGAATTTACATGGTGTTGGCACTGCATTATATACTGTCTGTGTTCCCTGTGGGCATTATACTTGATGTTGGCACTGCATATATACTGGCTAATGTGCCCTGTGGGAATTTTACAGGATGTTGGCACTGCATATATACTGGCTATGTGCACTGTGGGCATTATACATGATGCCCACAGGGCATGTGTATCCCACAGGCC